>NW_023458657.1:95439-97799 GCF_013731165.1 Rhagoletis pomonella
TGTTCAGATTCGAGATTCTTTGTTATAACTTCTCCATATATTCAGCTAGAAACATGAAATTTCGCAATATTTTCACTAATTGCCAATAGAAAGTTTTCAGTAAAATTAACAAAAAGCGGGTCACTGTAGCCTATTTATATCCTCCATACAACTGATTGTTCAGATATGAGGTTTTACTGTAAAATAATTAAACGACAAAATGAAGAACTGTTTTAATGCACAAAACAAGCCAAACGGCAAATTATGCAACAAAAAAATTAATTGTTTTTATTATTTTTAACCAATTTTTAAATCGCTTTCAAAGCCCCTTATTTTGTTTTAAATTAATCTGTTTAAACAAAAAAAAACAATTAAACGACAAAATCAAAAACAGTTATAACGCACAAAAAAAGCCAAACGGCAAATTAGATATCGTCTTTGGTTTCATCTTCAAGTTGAAAATAATCCGAGCGTTAAACAATTCCTTTAAAAAATTAGTTGTTTTTATTATTTTTAACCAATTTTTAGGTCGGCAAAAATACTCCGGCTGAACCCTCCACGAGGGTGCCGACTGGAAATGGGCACTACAGAGGATTCTGTGCGATGTCAGAATGGTGCTCAGCTAAGATCAGGAATCAGTGATATGTTCTAAACTCCTTAATAGCTTAGTCATATGGAAATGGTTTTTGATCGTGGTTTGGAGGTCTGAAGGGGCTGGATCAAGGCGTCACGCGCACCGTACCGAGGATCGGCCAGGCTGGGGGCCCCTAAATAGCCCAGTCGCGAACGGAGCCCTCTGGGAGGCGGCCACACCCAGGAAGTAAGTAGGCCTTATCTGGGCATCGCGGATCTCTGCCCAGCTGGACGCCCACCTTTCTCCGCAGCCCGTGGGAACAAATATGGATAAAAAAAATCAAAAAACAACAGCAACAACAACAACAAAAACAAACTATAAAGGGACCGGCCCCCTTAAGGCGTCGGAAGGGTCTCGGCCCACTAAAGAAGGGGCTCAAGCGATGCAGAGTACCTCCACCAGCCGTAGTGCGGTGACAAACAGCGGGAAACCAAGGCCAATGGTGAAACCGGGCCAAGCTCCTGCAAAAAAGAAGGAGAGCGGGGGTGGGGATGCTCAAAGGAGTCCACCCCGGGAAACTCCTGGCACCAGTGGATGCCAACCTGGCATGCAGATTGCAGCCGGGGATAAGGCTGAACCTGGGGCGCAGGCCCCGGGCGGTCCTTCCGCGACACCCACGGCCTTCACGAGGCCTGACCAGAGGCCAGAACCAGCTACAACGGGCTATCGACAGAATAAGATGGCTGCATGAATTCTGCAAAGGTTCACCACTACGCCTGCCCTGTGTAGCAAGGCGAAGGCAGAGCATGTGAAGGAGATCCTCACAGAAATTGACTGGGCGAAGGCAGTCCTGCCCGATTATCGCAAGCCGGAGGAGAGACAGCCGCAGGCGCCCTCCAGTAAGCGCAATAGATCGGGGTGAAATACGCCCAACAATGCAAAAAGGGTCAGAACGCAGGGGCCTCCTTTTGCTGAAGTAGCCAAGGAGCAGATCCTGCTTGGCGTCATTGATGAGAGCGATGAAGATAGCCTAGCCCTGAGGCAGCAATGGAAGTGGGTTAAGGCCGCGATGGCCGACATTGCTATCACCATCATGTTGGAGAATCCGGGACCTCCGCCAACTTTCAAGGGAGCGGGGTGGTTCCAAAATAACATCCGGGTTATAGCATGCGAGGATGCTAGATCGGCGGATATTTATAAGAAGACAGTCGCAGGCATTGGAGAAGTCTACCCTGGTGCGAAGCTCAGGGCGGTCGACTTCAAGGACCTACAGGTGCGACCGAGAGCGAGAGCATGGTTGACTTGCAAGCCAGCGGAACCCGAAAGGATCCTGCATACCATAAGGCTCTACAACCCGGAGCTACCTACCGAAAATTGGAAGGTGGTGAAAATAAATGAAAGCGGTAAAGCGACGATGCAGGTTGTCCTGCTTCTTAATAAGGACTCCATAGAGTTGCTGGAGCAAAAGAGCGGGGTAATACGGTACGGCTGTGACATGGCGAAAATTAAGGTCTACAGCAACGACGTAAACGCAGCGAGGAACCTGATCGCGGTGGTAGAGCTGCGACGTGGAGATGGAGGAGGAATCCGAGCAGGTTGATCCGATGGACGACCTGACGGGAAGTTATGCCTAATCGACGTCTTCACTGGGGGTCGGACGCATGCTTCGGATTTATACGGAGGAGGAGTTGATCGAGATGTCGGAAGACGCGGTCAACTCCACCCTAATAGGCGACGTGGGCGATAACGGCCGAAATGGCGAAGGTATTGCAGATTAACCTTCGCCACTATAAAGCAGCTTCAGCTG
>NW_023458657.1:97899-103056 GCF_013731165.1 Rhagoletis pomonella
TAGCTCAGAGATAACTAAAGAATACAACAAAAGACATCGGTCAGATGTACTGAGAGTTTTTATAACAGGATTAAATTATTCTTTAAATAATATTTGAATGGCCATTAACCCCACAGATCTACCCAATGCATTAGCTAAGGCCCAAGAAATGGAGTCTAACCAAATTAGAATCCAATTCGCTAATGAATTCAGTCAAGCCAGAAGTCAAATGAACAGAAATTGGAATTCTAACAATAATAATAAGAATTTCCCTAAACCAAATAGTTATAATCAACATTCGAATAGTTTACGTTTTGACCAACGTGCCGGTCAACAGAACAACAGTTATAGAAATTTTGGTTGGCAAAATCAACCTAAGCCAGAACCGATGGAAGTGGATAGTTCAGGCCAATTCAAACAACAAACCAACTCTCAACCAAGGCAGAATACTTATAAGCCTAACTACCAATCTAATAATAACCCGGAAGAGCGAACGCCAAAAAGAAGTTTCGGGTCAGGTAATAGTCATCAACCCCAACCGAAACAACAAACAATTAACAATATACAGGAGAATGCTTTTTTAGACGAAGCAACCCCTTGCCTTACATATTCAGACAACTGCGAGGCACAAACAGAAAATTAAAAGTATTGATAGACACAGGAGCAACAAATTGCTTCTGTAAACCAAACATTCTACCTAATAGAGAGCAATTAGGAATTGCAAAACGCGTAAGAACGATAAATGGTTATACAACAATTACGCATTGTTATAATGCATACATCTTTAACCACTCAACACGATTTTATGAAGTTAAAAATTTAGAAAGCGATATACTAATAGAAATGAATTTGCTAAGCAAAGCGAAAATACAATTAAATTTTGAAGATAATACACTCTTAACAAATGGAAAAAAAAGAGAAATTTTACACCCTTGACGAAATCGAGCTAGGACAAATAAATAACTTAAAAGAAAACAACGAGCATAAAATAGGGGAAATAAAAAGTATGTTTTAAATGAACATGGGAAAATAGATACGTCGCTACCTTTTAGAACGGACGTAAACGCAGAAATCAGGACTATTACAGACAGTCCTATTTGGAGTAAGCAATATCCTTACCCGCTATCAGCCAATGAATTTGTTAATGAAGAAATAAGAAAAATGATAAAACAAAATATTATAAGAGAAAGCAAGAGCCCCTATAATTCACCCATATGGGTGGTTCCCAAGAAAGGTACCAATGAAGACGGTACTCCAAAAATGAGGATGGTTATTGATTACAAAAAGTTAAACGAGAAAACGATAGCAGACAAGTATCCCATCCCAGATTGCAATGTAATACTTTCCAATTTAGGGAAAGCGAAAGTTTTCTCTACAATCGATTTAGAATCGGGTTTCCATCAAATATTAATGAAACCAGAAGATATTGAAAAAACAGCATTTTCCGTGAACAACGGCAAATACGAATATATTCGAATGCCTTTTGGATTCAATATTCCAACGAGCTACGGATAATATCCTTCGTCAATACGTAGGAAAATTTTGTCACGCTGACGAGCACTATGAACATTTAGTTAAAATAATAAATACACTGCAAAAAGCACATATGAAAATATCACTTGAGAAATCAGAATTTTTCAAGTCAAACGTAGAATTTTTGGGCTACCAAGTAGCTCATAATGTTATTAAAACGGACGAAAAGAAAATTGAAACAATAAGGAATTATCCTGTACCAAGAACGCTAAGGCAATTAAGAAGCTTCTTAGGAATGACAGGGTATTATAGGAAGTATGTGTACAAGTATGCACACATAACAAAGCCATTAACAAAGTATTTAGCAGGAGAAAACGGAAGAGTTTCTCAAAGTCAGTCAAAAAAAGTTATAATTGAATTAGATAAAGAGGCATTAAACGCAGTAGACAAACTAAAAAACGAATTAATTCTACAAGTAGAATTGACACAACCAAATTTTAGCAAGAAATTTATACTAACAACAGACGCATCCAATGAGGCAATTGGAGCCGTACTAGCACAAGATAATAAGCCCATTACGTTCATTTCAAAAACCCTAAACAAAACTGAACGAAATTATGCGACAAACGGAAAGGAGTTATACGCAATCGTATGGGCGTTAAAGAGTCTAAGAAACTACTTATACGGAGTAGCGGATTTAGAAATTCATACAGACCACCAACCTCTAACTTTCGCAGTATCGGCAAGAAACCCCAATTCTAAAATGAAAAGGTGGCACGCCTTGATAGAGGAATATGCACCTAAAATTATATATAAACCAGGGAATACCAATCATATAGCAGATGCTCTTTCTAGACAGTTTTTAAACAATAATAATTTAGAAAATGGCAACGACGACCTAACAGAAACAGCACATTCAGCAGAAAGTTTCGATATTTTTCACATTAAAACAATTAAGAAACCTCTAAACTCCTTTCCACAGCAAATAGTATTAAACAAGGATAGTACGAATGACCATTTTAGAACGGAAAATTTTAATTCGTTTCGACATCATATGAAATATAAAGACTTGGAGTTTTTAAAAGAAATTATAGGAGAACGATTGAATAAGAATCTGCTAACAGGAATTCATTGTAATATGGAAGACTTATATGAAGTAAAACAAATTTTAAGGAATAGAATAGCAAAGAAAATTTTTCATACAGACGTAATAGCAATGGATGTAATTAACGAAGAAGACCAGGAGAAGATTGTGAGACAAACTCACACCAGGGCGCACAGAAACTATAAGGAAAATATCAAACAGATTTTTAAGGACTACTACTGGCCTGAAATGAAAAAACAATTCAAACAATTTATTAGAAACTGCGATATCTGCAATAAAAATAAATACGATAGACACCCTAAACAAATTCCAATTGGCGAGGCACCAATCCCAAACAAGGAGGGAGAATAGATTCACATTGACATATTCTTTGCGCTAAACTTAAAATTCTTAACTTTAATAGACGCATACTCAAAATTTTTGGTGATTAAACACATTGATGATAAAACTAAACTACAAGATAAAGTATTAGAAGCTTTACAAAGCTTCCCAGCGGTAAAGAGGATAACTTGCGATAACGAACCGGGATTTAGTTCAGCACAATTTAAATCTTTTGCAGAACGAATGAAAATACAAATTAAATTTTGCGACCCTAAGCATTCAACAACTAATGTACAAATAGAAAGAGTCCACTCCACAATAATAGAAATTGCAAAATGCATTAGGGAGGAGTTTGAAATAGTAAATGATATAGAAGTAATAATTAGAGCAGCCCAATCCTATAATCAAACAGTACACTCAGTAACAGACAAAAAGCCTTTCGAAATTCTTTATAATAAAGTTAAGCATGACGATTTGCCTAACAAGCTAAAAGACGCACAAATAACGACATTGAGTAGTAGAAATAAAAATAGACAAATGCGGACATTTAATGAAAATGAAATAATATTCGAAAAAGATAATCAATATCAAAGTAAACTAAAACCTAGGTATAAAAAACAAGTGGTCAAAGAAGATTTAGAAAATAAAATAATGATCAAAAATAAAAACAGGATAATACATAAAGATAATATAAAATCTTAAAATCTTTTAGGTTCACAATGTTCCACCTCTTCCTAGTTTGTATGGCGATCCCTTTGATCACAGAAAAAATCGAAATCATAGATCTTAAACACGGAAATGGATATTCACTTCTGAAGCTAGACAAAGTAAAATTAATTGAAAGGTACGATAGAATTACCTATTTAATTAACACAACAATGTATAAACGACAAGTTGACAATTTAGAAGCACTAGTGCTTAAAGAAATAGAACCTAATCCACTTATGATGGCTAAAATAAAGCATATTCGAACTCAGATAGACACACTTACTCCACATAATAGAATTCAGAAAAGAGGACTATTTAATTTTATGGGAACAGGATTGAAATATATTTATGGCACAATGGATGATGAAGATCGTCAAGAAATAGAAGGAAAATTAGAAGTAAACACAGTGAACGCACATAATGCAATTGAACAAATCAATCTTCAGAAAAATATTAATGAGAAATTTAACCATGAAATTAAAACTATCACTGCTAATCTAAATCATCATTACAAGGAATTGTTTCAAAATATTAATGAAGTTAACACAGAATTAAACAAATTATCAAAAGAAAAGTGGACTAACAAACTGTTAGAAAATCGAATGTATATTGAGACTAACATCATAAGAATCAAAGAAATCCTAATGACAAGCCAAAATAACCTTCTGAGCAGGGATATTATCACAGATGACGACAGTTTAAACTTTAATATAACTTTTGAAAAATTAAGTAAGATCAAAATTGTGATTGTCACTCATAACGGAAATATTGTAATATTAGTTAAAATTCCCTGTTTTACTAAAGAAACCTATCAATCAATCTATGTTCAACCTATACCCAATGTTAATCAAGCAGAAATTTATATCCAAGAAAATGAAATCTTATCTCTAAATGGTGTTATATATAAAAAGACTTCCTTCAAGAAAGAATTAGAAGAATATAAAGATGAATGTATCGAAAATTTATTTAAGAGTAAAATGCACTGTAAATATATGATTAATAACCAATCAAAAGTAATTGAAATGGATACAAACCATGTTTATGTAATCAATGCAAAGAATCAAACTATATATCACAACTGTAGTTCTAACAATTTTACTATTAACGGAAATTATTTGATACGATTTGAAGACTGTAATATTGAAATTGATAAAGTAACTTATAAACATCGTAAACCTCT
This sequence comes from Rhagoletis pomonella, assembly GCF_013731165.1. NCBI lineage: Eukaryota > Metazoa > Arthropoda > Insecta > Diptera > Tephritidae > Rhagoletis > Rhagoletis pomonella. The sequence continues at coordinate 102,666 of NW_023458657.1, forward strand.
CGCAGTACAACTTTTACCAAACCCAGTCAGATTAATTAATATAACAATCATGAAGAATTTAAGTATGGAAGATATGCATTTTAGAAATATTGAAAATATTCAGCAAATTACAGAACTCAGATACGAAGCCAAAAAAAAGCAAAATAATGAATTACAGTCTAATAGTTATTATAAGTTTAATAATAGCAGTACTAATAATTGGTAAATGTCGAGAAAATAAGAAAACCAAAGTTAAAGTTAACATCGAACAAATTCCGATGCAAAAACCAGCAATGTCCATTGATCAAATGATGGAAAGGATCAATTACTATTCATCTTTGAATCGGGACAATTCATCTAACAAAGGGGGAGTTAAGGAATGCAACCGCTTTCCCACCGAAACTGCTGACAC
>NW_023458657.1:103156-106367 GCF_013731165.1 Rhagoletis pomonella
GAGTTACGACTGACAAGTCAACCCGCGAGTTCTTATCTTGCCATATGACATCTTAATTTACTCCATCGCCTATAATGGTGGCTATCACAGAATACATCGTGGTCCGATCTTTCGTAAAGTCTACCAAAATTTTATCACTGAATTCGAATTGCAACGAACGTGTGTATTCAAAGTATAAGATACGTTCGTAGCTATTTCACGAAACATCGGACTACGGTGGATTCTAAAAATTACATAACCTTGTATTATTGAAACATGTCCGACGGATTTGAAAATTTTCAAGTTCTTCTGATTCGTTCGACCGTTAGTGGCGCGATTCGCGAACATTTACGCATTTCGCCTCACGATTAGTAATACCGATTCTGCTCATTTTTTAAATAGTTAAGAATGATGATGTTTTCTTCCCATTTTTATATTTTTTTGTCTTAAAATTCCTTTTATAAAAGTTATTAAATTTTTTTTTTAATATGATTGACATCTCAATGGCTTTAAAATCGTGTTTTGGGCTAATATTGTATGTGCTATTAACAACTATTTGCTGAAAAAAAAAAAATTGCCAGAATGTATCGAGAAGAAAATTATTCACGCTTTTCTTTTGAAACCCAATGTATTTTGTATGCAAAACTTTTGCCGTAAATATTTACCTCGCATGAGTTTTACGACAAGTATTGATTGACAGCGAGTTTAGCGTTTGCGATAGGGAAAATTTCCCCTCCCAAATCCGAGTCGGTCCGAAATCCGAGTTTGGTTAAGAATTTCAATTACACTCTTGGTATTGTGATTCTACTTTCGGAACAATTTCGTGCTAATTGAAATATCTTTCTGATATGAAATTGGCCATTTCTTATAGATTTTGTCGCTGAACTCATATCTCAAAAATATGCACAGCATTTTAAAATACATCTCTTGTCCTTTGCCCGCGAATTAATTGGAGCGCTTTCTACAGAAGCAGCATTTTGATACGAAACAAAATGGTTTTGAAAGCTAAAGTAAATCCCTTTCAATTGTGGCTACTGAGCCACAATTACCCCTTGACCTTAAAAAAATAGTAGCAGTCAAAAGTAGTGTTCTTCGAAAAAAAAAACATGCAAAATACACGGGATTTATTCCAAAACAAAAAATTTATGTATTTTTTATTATACTAGTATTATAGATTTTGAGACGAGCAACACGATTCCACTGTTCAAAATTCGAGGAAAAATTTGAAACCTTAATTTAAAAAATGCATTGTTTATTGAATTTGGCCTTGGCTTAAATTAAAGGCCTTGAATAGCGCTAAAACTGACTTGCTGTTCGAGGGATAAAAATTGTGTGAAGAATGCCCAGCTGCATGCAAATAAAAAAAATACAATATGTAATGCATTTTTCAAATTGAGGGGTTGCAATTTTTTTCGTTTTTTAAACAGTGGAATCGTGTTTCTCGTCTCAAAATCTATAATATTAGTATAGTTTTTTTTTTCAAAGAACACTATTTTTGACCAATTTTTTAAGGTCAAGGCGTGATTGTAGATCAATGGCAATATTTTTCCTTGAAAAGCAATTAAATTAGCTTTCAAACCCATTTTTCTTCATATGAAAATATTGCTTCTGTCGATAGCGATACGATTAATTGGCATGAAGTGATAAAAAAGCAAACTGTGTGCCGTTGAGCTAGCTCGAATATCTTATTTTTCAGTCGAGAAATGTAATTTTGAAATTTTAAAATTACTACGGTGTATTTTTCTAAAAAACATATGACTCAAAACATATGATTTGTAAAAATATAATTCATTTACGAACAATATATAATATAATAAAATAAAATGTCTATCATACTTGGTCGTACAAAATTTTCGATTCTGAAATATGTACTGGTACGTTACCCACCAGTAAGGAAAAACGAAACACGGCCTGAGAAATGTAATATATTTATGCATCAATGCATCGACACATAGACGATTTATACATCGAGTGGAAAAATTTCGATGCATCGAAGCAAAACATCGATATTTTCGACGCATCGATGTTTTTCCGACATCCCTATTTCACCTGATATTTTAATATTTTTTAAGTTTTTTTATTCCTTTTTTCAATATTTTTCGTTTCGTTAACATTTCGAAATTTGTATTTCAACTCTTCTACTCAAACGTTCAGTATGAAAACTAATTTCAATGGCGACCCTTTTGAAAAATATCTGGATCAAAGAATGTGTAATTTTTTTATTCTACTATAGCTTTTTCAAAAACCTTTCGTTTGGTATCCATCTCGTAATATTTCATTTTTTTTTTAATTTTTAGTCTTAACTTTTGAGGTTGGTGATAACGAAAATGACAAATACCTTAAAATCAAAAATTTCTTGAATACCTTTCGTTTGATACTAAATTGTAATATTTCATTCATCTTAAAAATTTAATTCATTACATTTTTCAAGCAGGTGATAACCAGGGAACGGATTTTATGGAAATTGCTTTTTTTTCTGCTAAAGAGATAGAGTATATTCGATTAAGAATGCCCACGATTTAGCTTTCCCTGATTCCATATATACACATTTGATGTTGCCTTTTTTTGCCTTTTTTAAGATATTTGCCTTTTTTTGCCTTTTCTACCTTTAAGAAAGTGATTATAGCACTTACAATTATTTATTTAAAGATTAAAAGATATACACATGCCCATGCGGCTTATAAAAGCGCAGGCACCTCTTGCCAAATTGGTGTTGGAAAAATTCAAAGCCGTTTTCTCAGCTAACGTAGGCTTGGAGACACTAAGGGGTGTGGATAAAATTGTAAAGGGCGAGGAAAACGCCCTTATTCCTGATAATATGAACGTTTCAAACGTTCCACATTTAAATTGGGCTCCACTTGTATCAACTTACGTCGAGCGCACATTTAGTACATTCAAGGCTTTTCTTCGCGAAAATCGAATGAAAACTTCAAAATGCATCTTATGGTTCAATGTTACTACAACTATGCAGATTAAAGTTTTATGAGTTAGAAACTCGAAAGGATAAAATAGTCAAAGATTCAAAGTAAAAATTTTTCATATAATGAAACTAGTTTTTCTCTTTTTACTTGTAATATAAACATTTCTAAAATAAATGTATTTTTTGATTGTTCTTCGTATTTTCTGTCTTTTTTTAGTGCCTTATTTTGCTTTTTTTGCAATACCTAGTGCTTTTCCTGCCTTTATCGCTATTTTGTTTTGCCTTTTTTGCAATACCTGGTGCCTTTTCCTG
>NW_023458657.1:106467-107676 GCF_013731165.1 Rhagoletis pomonella
GAAGGTATTGCAGATTAACCTTCGCCACTATAAAGCAGCTTCAGCTGCACTGCTGCTCCATCTAACAGCTAAAGGGGCAGCCGACATCGTCCTAATCCAAGAATCTTGGGTGGTGGGACAAAACAAAGCTTGTTATTGCAAATAGGGGGAACGATCCCACTTTTATTACAAAATCCCGAAGGGAAGTGCTGGACGTTACCCTTATCTCTGAGAATGCGGAATGTCTGGTCGGGAAGTGGAAGGTGCTCGAGGAGCACTCCTTTTCCGACCACCGATATATCCAATTCGAGGTAGTAGGGGGAATGCCCAAGGCTTCCCTAACTAGGAACTTGCGTAATACCAACTGGCATAGGTATCGGGAAGAGCTGGATAGGCTTTTGCCACAAGATAGAGAGCCGACTACTCCAGCAAACTTAGAGGAGCTGGAATATCTTGTCGACCATTTTACGGGGGCCTGCAGTAAGGCAATTGACATTGCATGCCCCAAAAAGCAGCACCGGGTTAGGAAAAAGCCACCCTGGTGGAATGAAGAAATCAGGATTTCACACAAGAACTGCAGGAAAACCTTCAACCAGGCCACTGCGTCTGGTAGTGAGGGACATTGGGAGACCTACAAGACAACGTTACGGGAGTACAAGAAGCTCCTAAGAAGGTCGAAAAGAACCTCACGGAAAGACTTCTGCAACGGGGTGGAGTCTATCTCAGAGGCAGGCAGGCTCTGAAAGATACTCTCAGGTGCTGCCCAGAAAGCCCCAGGATGCTTGCAAAGACCTGACGGCTCCTGGACTGAGACCGAGGAGGAATCACTGGATCTGCTTCTTTGCACACACTTCCCGGGCGCCACGGACAGCATGCCGGTTCAGCCACATCTAACTGGAGATCCTTCGGTCACTGGAGACTTCCTCACTAGGGAAAAGGTCATCTGGTCTATTAGACTTTTAAGCCATATAAATCACCAGGTCCGGATGGCATTGCCCCCATACAGCTGCAACAAACACTTCAGCTAAGCTCAGCGTGGCTACATGCTATAATTAAGGGTGTATTAGCTCTTAATTATATCCCTAGAAAGTGGAGGGAGTCAAGAGTGGTGTTCATCCCCAAGGCAGGGAAGGTGTCCCACAACAACCCAAAGGATTTCAGGCCTATCACCTTGTCGTCATTTCAATTGAAGGTTATGGAGAGACTGGTGGAGGTCCGTATCAGAGAGTC
>NW_023458657.1:107776-109030 GCF_013731165.1 Rhagoletis pomonella
TTTTTTTTTTAATAAGGCTGTTTAAACAAAAAAAATTAAACGACAAAATCAAAAACAGTTTTAATGCAAAAAACAAGCCAAACGTCAAATTATGCAACAAAAAAGTTAATTGTTTTTATTATTTTTAACCAATTTTTGAACCACAACTTATCAGTTTCGCTTAGATCGTCTAGAAGACCTATACCTAGGAATTTCGGTCTTTTCCTGCCTAGTGCTGGGCACTCGCAGAGTAGGTGCCTTATTGATTCAGGCTCTTCTTCGTCGTGGCAACTCCTGCAGTAGTCGTTGTGACTAGCCCCGAGGCGTTCCGCGTGCCTTCCTATCAGGATATGTCCTGTGAGCAGACCAATGGCCAGTGACATATCGCCTTTATTGAGAGTAAGAATTTCTCTCGATCTCCGTACATCCCATTTTGGCCATGTAAGCTTCGTTGTATTACAGTTTTCAGTGCGATCCCATCTGGAGGCCGCTTTTTCAAGCAAGTTCTCCCTTAGTAAGAGCTTGCAGGAAGCGAGTTTCATACCCATCCTCTTCCAGGCTGGTGAAAGTGGAGAGGAAGTACCCGCCCTTGCAAGCTCGTCTGCCTTCTTATTTCCTGGTATGTCACTGTGCCCCGGTACCGATACCAGGTGCAAAGCGAACTGCTCTGCCATCACATTGAGTGATTTGCGGCGGTTGGCAACGGTTTCCGAATTTATAGTGACAGAGTCAAGCGCCATAACGGCCGCCTGACTGTCTGAGTATATATATATATTTCCGTAGTGGCGATAACAGCTAGTTTTAGGCTGTCAACGGCTTCTTATATGACTGCCAATTCGGCTTGAAAGACACTACAATGGTCAGGTAGTCGGAATGATCTTTTTATTCCCAATTTCTCCGAGTAGACGCCTCCTCCTACCCTATTTTCTAGTTTGGAGCCGTCCGTGTAGAATCTTATGGCATCTCTAGACCACGGAACTCCTTCGAGCCATGATTCTCTGCTAGGTAGCGTTAGGCTATAACGTTTAGTGAAGGTGAGCCTTGGTACACAATAGTCCGTTGTACTCGGTAGTTGTCGGTTTCTCAGAATTGCAGTGTGACCACAGCAAGCCGCTTTCCAGCTTTTAAGCCCCTGTAGTCTTAGGGCTGCAAACGCAGCGTATTGTCGTCCTATAATATCTATAGGTATGATGTTAAGGTTCGTATTCAATGCCATATTAGGTGTTGTGCGGAGAGCACCACTAATGCAGATCAGGGCCGTTCTCTCCACTTTTT
>NW_023458657.1:109130-144584 GCF_013731165.1 Rhagoletis pomonella
AGCTGAATATATGGAGAAGTTATAACAAAGAATCTCGAATCTGAACAATCAGTTGTATGCAGGCTTTAGGTTATAGCGACCCGATCTTCGCCATTTTCACTGTAAGTATTTTTTTGATAACGGGTGAAAATATTGCGAAATGTTATGTTCCCAGCTGCATAAACGGAGGAGTTATAACGAAAATTCTCATAACTGTACAATCAGTTGTATTGTAGATATATGTTATAGAGACCCGATCTTTGTGTTTTCACTATAAGTATTCTGTTAACAATGAGTAAAAACGGCGAGAATTTGCATGTTCCTAGCTGCATAAATGGAGAAGTTATCGCAAAAAATCTCATATCTGAACAATCAGTTATATGGAGGCTATAGGTTATAGCGACCCGATCTTCGTCATTTTCACTGAAACCATTCTTTTGATAATGCGTAACAACAGTGCTAAATTTCATGTTCCTAGCTACTTAGATGGAGGAGTTATAACGAAAAATCTTATATCTGAAAAATCAGTTGTATGGGAGCTATAGGTTATAGTGACCCGATCTTTGTAATTTCCACTTTAAGTTTTCTGTTGATAATGGGTGGAAGTGTTGCAAAATTTCATGTTCCTAGCTGCATAAATGAAGAAGTTATAATGAAATATCTCATATCTGAACAATCAGTTATATGGGAGCTAAATGTTATAATGGTCCGATTCGTCCGGTTCCGACAAATGATTAATACATTATAAAAATACATCCATCTGCCAAATTTCATCCGGATATCTCGAAAACTGAGAGACTAGATTGCATACAAACAGACGGACAGACGGACAGACGGACATGGCTAAATCGACTCGGCTCCACGTTCTGATCATTTAAGTATACATTTTAATGGGTCTATCTCTTCTTATTCTGGTCCTTACAAACATCGGACCAAAGTTATAATACCATTTCATGCTCATGAAAGGTATAACAAATAGGGACTTGGAAAGCGGTTTAAAAATAGGTTAAAAATAATAAAAACAATTAATTTTTTTGTTGCATAATTTGCCGTTTGGCTTGTTTTGTGCATTATAACTGTTTTTGATTTTGTCGTTTAATTGTTTTTTTGTTTAAACAAATTAATTTAAAAAAAATAAGGGGCTTGGAAAGCGGTTTAAAAATTGGTTAAAAATAATAAAAACAATTAATTTTTTTGTTGCATAATTTGCCGTTTGGCTTGTTTTGTGCATTAAACCAGTTTTTGATTTTGATGTTTAATTGTTTTTTTTTTAACAAAAAAAATAGGGACTTGGAAAGCGGTTTAAAAATAGGTTAAAAATAATAAAAACAATTAATTTTTTTGTTGCATAATTTGCCGTTTTGCATGTTTTGTGCATTAAAACTGTTTTAAAACTTATTTAAAAAAAATAGGGACTTGGAAAGCGGTTTAAAAATTGGTTAAAAATAATAAAAACAATTAATTTTTTGTTGCATAATTTGCAGTTTGGCTTGTTTTGTGCATTAAACCAGTTTTTGATTTTGATGCTTAATTGTTTTTTTTTTAACAAAAAAAAATAGGGACTTGGAAAGCGGTTTAAAAATAGGTTAAAAATAATAAAAACAATTAATTTTTTTGTTGCATAGTTTGCCGTTTTGCATGTTTTGTGCATTAAAACTGTTTTAAAACTTATTAAAAAAAAATAGGGACTTGGAAAGCGGTTTAAAAATTGGTTAAAAATAATAAAAACAATTAATTTTTTTGTGGCATAATTTGCCGTTTGGCTTGTTTTGTGCATTAAAACTGTTTTAAAACTTATTTAAAAAAAAAAATAGGGACTTGGAAAGCTGTTTAAAAATTAGTTAAAAATAATTAATTTTTTTGTTGCATAATTTGCCGTTTGAACTGTTTTGTGCATTAAAACTGTTTTTGATTTTGTCCTTTGATTATGATAAGAAGCTTCTTAATTTTTTGGATTTTAACCATAGTGATTATTGTTTGTTTAACCCTAGAACACACACCCGGGTACAAATGTATCCTCTTTCAACTTTGAAGTGTTGTAACTTTTGAACCGCTATACCTCTATACCTAGGAAGATTATTTAGTTTTGAGTTCAAATTCAAAATTTGAACCAGATCGGACCATTGGTTCAGGAGCTACAGCCTTCCTTATATACGTAAACACACACCCGGGATACGTTTGTACCCCAATAGTAAAAATCCTCATAATAATAAAAAAAAACATTTTTTATATTATTTTTTTATTTGAAAAATTAAAAATATTCATTTCACACATTATATTATTGACTTTTATTATAAAAATTATAAAAATGCATCTTATATCTAAGGAAAATCATGGCAAATAGAGCAATTTGTTGATGTGACCGAATGTTCAAGACACATTGGCTTCTTACATTTGTCGCACAGCTTTCTGGTTTTTCTACGGCGTTTTTCCTCTTGTGCGTAACATAAATAGCAAGATCCGGACACAGGTTTTGGCGTGCGCGCTGCGGCAGATGTTGATGCTGCTGTTGACACCATTGATTCCACCGGTCGGTTGAAATATGCTTCAATAGCAATTTTAGTCGAAAAATTTCGCGCCACTTGACGATTTATGGCTCTGGCTTCAATAATGGGCATACACAATGCTTCAGCCAAGCTGCGCAGGATCTGCTTACGCTTGTTGTTTGTTCTCCAAGGCAACATAGGGTTATTCAAATCGTAGACAATGTAGGCTGCAAGAGCTGTAATGTCCAACATGTTGAAGAACATCGCTAGTGGCCATCGTTTTGTTTGTCTTTGTGTTGGATATTCCGCAAACATTTGGTCCATTCGATCAACACCACCTTTGGTACGATTATAATATTCAATTATTTCAGGTTTCCCACTGTCAGCTATTTCAGCATCATTATGCATGGTCGAAAGCAAAATTACTGCTTTATTTTTTTTGGGAACATAAGAGCACATTGTCACATTATTTTTGAAGCCAAATGTCGTTGAACCAAGTGTCCTGTTTTTGTTCTGCTTCATTTCTTGAGGAATATATGATTTGTTTTTGCGCAATGTTCCAACGATCGTGAGTTTCCAGGTGAGAAGCAGTTCTGCAACTGGCAAGGTCGTAAACAAATTGTCCATTGTAATGTTTCGGCCACTTCCTTGGTATTTGGCAGACAAATCCTTCACCACTCGTTCGCCTTGGTTCGTTTCCCTACCAGTTTCTGCTTGGCCAGTATATATTTGTCCATGCAGTGGATATGCATTTGTGGCATCGCAAATCCACCAAACCTTGATACCATATTTAGCAGGTTTTGACGGTATGTACAGCGTAAACCGTGTGCGTCCACGGTAAGGAAATAATTGTTCATCAATCGTCAAGCATGAGCTGGGCTTGTAATGTGCAGCAAGATTATTGTTCATCATCGTCCACAACTCACTGATCGGTGCTGCTTTATCAGTTAGTAAGCGTGTTGCACGAGTGTTTTTATCGTCAAATCTTAGGAACCGCAATATCGAACAGAAACGGTTGACTCCCATTGTGGCGCGATATAAAGGATAGTTTTTGACGCTCCATAAATCTCGAACACGTTCTCCATTGCTATGGTTCGCACCAGTCATAATAAGTATGCCAAAAAATGCATACAGCTCTGTTATTGACACAGGCGTCCATGACTTAGGAGTTGTGTTTGGATGCGCATTGTTGTAAGCATTATAAGTTTCTTTTGCTAACTTATTTGTGTGGCGCATAATTATATCAGCCATTTCAACGTTCATGAAACATTTGAATGTTTGCTCTATTGACAACATTTCAGTGCATCTAGCTGGTCCAGAACGTTCTCTTATAATATTTTGTCTGAGTACCTGGTTCTTTCATCCACTCAGTACCATCACGTGCAACAAATTTTTCGGCACTAGCAGGTAATTCATTATTTTCTTCTACTTCTTCTTCTTCATCGTCTTCTTCATCATCCTCATAGTCCGCATAATCAGGTAATACTTCTGCGGCACTTTGCGAAACTTCAGCATCGTCATCAGCAATTTCAATGTCATTGATTTGAATTTCTTCTTCATCTTCTGAGTCAAAGTCATAGGGAGCGTCATCGTCACAAATTTCATCAAATAAAGATTGTATATATGATTCTCGCTGTTCCTCAGTTAGCCTGCATAATAAAAAAAATTAGTATATGTTTACATTGTTGCTTATTTTACATTTTTTACCTTCTATATGCTGCACTTGATAAATATTCGTCATAGAAATCGGTTGAATAAGCATTAAAAAAACCGCAAAATAAGGTCCCGGGTACAAACGTATCCCGGGTGTGTGTTTACGTGGTATTTTCTGGGTGTGTGTTCTAGGGTTAAATTTCAAAGTGGTACATAAAGAAACCGGGTTTGCTTTTCTATTATATTATTATCCTTTTCTTCTAAAAATTATTGAACATTGAAAAAAAAATTGCAAAAATTTTTTTTTTTATTTAATTTATTTATTTTTTTCAAAAGTAAACTAGGTCATCTTATAACGGCAAAAAATGGAAAATTTTGATATAAAGCCTAGTCGTTTGTCGTTTTCCACAACTAATTAACGGCAAAAAACGGCAAATTCATGGGTATATGCGACATTTTTTGCTTGATGTTGTTTCGCTAACTTTATACACATCAAACCACCTTATATCTAAAAAATACTCGAGCGACAAAATTATTTTATCCACAACTAATTAACGGCAAAAAACGGCAAATTCATGTGTATATGCGACATTTTTGGCTTGATGTTGTTTCGCTAACTTTATACACATACAAAAAAGAATGTTTGTTCGCCCTTATCGAAAAACTTGGATCCGGTTTAGTTATTTGTACAATGGTTTTACGATGTTGTGTCCAAACGCAAGACCCGAATCTAAAAACTTCAGAATACACGTATAAGTAAATGATTAAACTTTAATTTAAAACAAATCCTTCCTAGCACTTGTTTATTAATAAATTCGGTTTGCACTATGCACTTTTTTGTAAATTTCGATTTGGGTTCTGTGCAAAAATACTGTGGATGGCGTAGCCGGAGTTATACATATGTACAAAAAATTTTTTATACATTTGACATGCGGAAGGAAGTTGCTCTTCGCACCGGGACCTAACAAAGTGCATGCTTTCAATGGCTTGGAAGAAGCTGTTATTGCATTAACTGGATTGAGAACCTGTTCTTCAAGAATACGGGGAGTTATGGCTTGTAGTTCAATAATTCACCCAGAAGCTGTCATAGATGCGTCCATGGTTAATATTCCCGACAGCTCCGCACATATATATTTGTGAATTCATTTGCATAACGCACTTTTATGGTCTGATTATGGCAACTTAACGTAACTTATGGCTCCCTCGAGTTTTGGTTCGCGGCCACCGGAGAAGCACGTGACGCGAGGAAGTACAATCTGGTCATGGCACAGGTACCGCCAAACTAACTAACGGAGTTGAAATCGGTTGACGTGGTCCAAAGGTATGCGGTAACATACATAAACAAAAAAACCACAACACAAAAAAAATATTCCGACGAACTGATAACCTCCTCCTTTTTTGGAATTCGGTTAAAAAGCATTAGTTTAATAGCATGAGTGCAACTCCGTACACGCGATTGAAGTAAAACTTCTTAAAAAAGCACATGTGTGCGCCCCACACCCGGTAGAAACCTTAACAAAAATAAACTACGAGACAGTCAGACGAATAGTTGCTTATTGTATCCAAAGTTGGTACCAAGTTGATAAGTTTTTATCATGTCTCATATTTTTATGTTATTTTTTCAAATATAAAGGATATGATCATTCTTTTTCGATTTATTCTGTATGAAAAATTATATGTTTCAATGGACACATAATTTAGATTTAGATAATATTTTAGCAATTTATGAGAAAAACAAAACATTTAGATTACTGTTTGTATTTTCGTCTATTTTAAATTTGCTACTCCAAGATAATTGATATCAAATAAAACACCTCTTTGAGGTAAAATTTTGGAGTGACGAAAGCTGAACTAGAAACACAAAATTTATGATATCAATTTCGTGACGAAAATTATACGCATTTTTTAACTGCCTTTAAAACGTACGGAAAATCTTTTATTATTTATTCGGAACGTTGCGAAATTCCGTCTACTGCTAGAAACACAAAATAAAAAACAGAACTTTTGCAACGTTCGTATGAATAAAAAAGATATTCCCTAAGGCAGTTAAAAAATGCGTATAATATAATATAATTTAGTGTTTCTAGTTCAGCTTTCGTCACTCGAAAATTTTACCTCAAAGAGGTGTTTTATTTGGTATATTTATACCTAAAACATATTGCAACTCCTGTTGTTTAGGAGTTATGAATGTTTCAACAGCGGACTGTTGCATTACAGTTTTTGGAAGTACTTTTTAAAGCTGCTTTATATTATCGAAAAAGTCTGCTTTCCTTATATAATGTTTTCAAAAGTTGGTACACAGTTTCTTAGCTTAAAGCTGAAATTAGTCTAGAACGTAAACCTACCGGTACGTAAACCCGAGTCGTTGACACGATCTGTCTTACCAAGGCGCCATGTAAATGAAAACTCAACACCGCAGAAATCTGCGGAATTTAGATTTTTCCGTGTCAGCTGATTTCTTCCTTCTATAGGTGGTTGCCACTTCGTCAGTTTTGCAGATGGTAAAAAAGTTATAAGTTCCTATTCAAAATACATTTAAAATATTTGAAATTTACTATTGAATAAGGTTTTTTGTTGAAAACTAAGTAGTTTATATTTAGCTACGAGATATTATAACACGAAAAATTGTAGTTGAAATGGTAAGTTTCTGCGTATACGGACTGTGTTTAAGTATACGTTCTGTCTTCTTGACTAATTTCAGCTCAAGGCTGGAACTCAAAAACTGCGTATTTATTGAACTGATAAAATTAATTTTGAGGTCAATATTTGCAAAAAATATTCGGACTGTTACGTTACAGAAAAAGACTGTTACGTTTCCTGTGCGAAATACGTGTAGCGATAAGTTTATATTTAGGTTTTTAATGGCTTTTATTATGTTTTGTGCAATAAGTAGCACTAATTCAGTAGACTTGCGATTAAACATGTAATCTAAAGAAACTAATAACATGATAATTTAATCTGAAAATGTTCTTCGTCTTTTAGCTTCTTATTTCGCTTCTTTTGGCCTCGTTCCTTTTTAAAATAATATGATTCTCGTGTTTTTTTTATTTTTATGCGTAATTTTTATTTTCTGAGCCTATTTGAGTTATAAAGAATATAAATTTTAACTCTGGGTCAATAGCACATTGAATAGCTTACAATGTTGCTTTTAAAATGAGCCCTATGTCTAACTATGTAAATGAAAAATAATTTAACCTGAAAACTCAATTAGTAAAAAAGACTCTCAAGTTACAAATAGTTTTCCACCAAAAACAAGTGGATAATAAAGACTATAGAAAACTGCTTTATTTTATTGTGAAAGTGAAAGAAGGTCGAAAATGCTCGAAGAAAACCAGATTTTTCCATTCTTTAGCCTGGAGGATTTCGCGACAAAAAAAAACTCTTTGAAATTTTGGACTGTTACATTACATTAAAAAATGCTGCCGACTTTATTTTCATTTAGAAAGTTAATCAATGATTATTTTGTCGAATACTTTTGGTATTAACTTCAAAGTAATATAAGGCAAGCGAAGAGAAGCAAGAAATGCAAAATATGGTGGTCCTTAAATATAAACAACCCCTTAACTTCCTGTTGTGCTTTTTTAATTTTCATTCATTTAAAGGTGCCTCAGGGTTAAGTGAATCTTCATTTTTGAGAGAAGGAGATTCGTCAATATTTAACCTGAGCACGAGTTTTCAATCGACTGCCCTGGTTTTTGGAGATTTCACTATGCAATTAATAAGCTTGATAAGTATTTATAATACGTTCAGCAGGGTGGTCCAAAAATGCATGTGAAAAAGTAAAGTCGGAATTTTTAAGCTCTCACCCCCTAGGATTGTTCTATACCGAAAAAAATATTCCCATATTTTTTTGTTTTGAAATTAAAAAATATTTAGAGGTCGCTCAAACCGCCCAAAGTTTTCCATGTATTTTTTATGGGAGAAAAAACAACTTTTCGTAGAAATGGTATAGAATAGTTAAAAATCAATATTTTTCTACCAGAAAACTCTGTTCAACTGCAGGAGGTTCCCAATAATAATAACCAATTGTTTATTTAACCATTTTTCATCACAACTATAATTTATAGGTTCGCCAAAAACCCACAAAAGCCCCGAAAAATGCGATGAGGAGACCAATAAAAAATCGTTAGTATTATAAAATGGTTAAATAAACAATTGGGTATTATTACTGAAAGTCTCCTGAAGAGAACCAGAGTTTTCCAATCGAAAAATATTGATTTTCAAGAATTCTATACCATTACTGCGAAAAATTGTTTTTCCCCATATAAAAATACATGAAAAACTTTGAGCGCTTTGAGCGACCTCTAAATATTTTTTGATTTCAAAATAAAAAAAACAGGGGTATACTTTTTTCAATATAGAACAATCTTAGGGGGTGAGAGCATTACAATTCCGACTTTACTCTTTTCGGACCGCCCTAATGTTCAGTATAATAGATAACCAAACTTCTCAAATATGTCGAAGATATGTGCCTTTCCATCTGTTCCATCAGCAACCCTTTTTAATTACGTTTTGTATTTTAGTTGTAAGCAACTCTTTCGCTTTTTCTTCCTTTCCTTCTTTCTTTTTCCTTCTCATTTTTCTGCTGAAACCATAAAGACACGTTATTTTAAATTAAAGTTTAAACAAATTTCCTCGAGTTTCTCTTTTGGGATTCAGGTATACATCTTAAAGCACCAAAGTGGTGGCCCCGAACAAGCGTAGCCAATCTTGAAATGGCACAACAAGGAGAAAACCTTAAACAGGCACAAGTAACACCCCCGGAAAACTTTCAGCCGCCAGTCATGGTACCACGCATAAGTCCACCCAACATGAATGATACCAACATTGAATTGTATTTTTTGTCCCTCGACTTTTGGTTCGCGGCCACCGGAGTAGCACATGACGCGAGGAAGTACAATCTGGTCATGGCACAGGTACCGCCAAACCAACTAACGGAGTTGAAGGCAATCTTCGATTCCACGCTGCAGCTTAATCGCTACGAGTACATTAAATCTAAACTCATAGCGCATTTTTCACTACCACTGTATGGTTAGTGATAGTGACAAATTGTTTTCACTACCACTATGCACTTAGCGCTAATACATTTCAAATTTCACTACCACTACTCGAATAGTGCACTTAGCGCTAATACATTTCAAATTTCACTACCACTACTCGAATAGTGCTAATGAAATGCTCAGTGCATTAAAAATTTAACTCTGTTGAACTCTGTTGACTACCATGCTACTAAAGGTTGAGCATTATTTTGTTGGGGACCTAAAATCTTAAAACTGTGCTTTGAGAATTCACGGAATTTTTCGAAATTAACACGCATATGCTAGAACCCAAATTTTTATAATTCGTAATTCGTAGCCAATAAGGCATCTAGTCTCGGGTTTCGGAGTCCCGAGGCCTTTTTTAAGTACCGAAATCACGGAATTAAACTCTCGGAATCCCGTGATATAATTTCATTTATGACCAAATTAAAATATAATGAAGTTCACTGTAATGACATACAAAAATTATAACTTATATACAGTTGCATTTTATTGATGTGAATTTACAAATGCACCGAAATATGCAAATGCAAGATTATATGCACAAGATATTGAACAGTCTTATTGTATTGACCTTAGCAGTAAAAGATAAGACTGTTTTAATAGCATCTAAGTATTTTGATGCTAAGGTATTGATGTTTCAAAAAAGAAATTTAGCCAGTATATTTACAATACAATTCAATTTTCAACCAATCAAATATTTTTCGGTTCGGTTACGCATAGGTCTTTTATTGTCATCTTGGTTTATATCTATATTTTCTACATATCGATTTTTTAGATTTCCGGTCGTTTTCCGAAATAGATTTATATTATATTTCAGTGAGACATGGCTGTAAGACATACTGGTGACAATTTACCAGAAACCTCTGGGATTTCTGCTGAAAATTGCTCAGTATGCGTTCAGATTTTAGATCAAAATTCCGCAGTAGTAGGTACACGTTACAAGCATTATTTTCATCGTAGTTGTATTACAGATTGGTTAGAACATTCTCCGACATGTCCCCACTGTAGGAAGAATTGCACAAAGAATAGCTTAATTGACGTAACATTTCCGCTAGGGATAAACTCAACTACACCAGAAATTAATCATTCCTCTCAAGGTGAAGTGCCACGAGTTCTTTCTTCCAGACGTGGTAGAAATGTAGTCCGACGAGAATAACATAATTTGGAATTCCCTCGCCCTGTTCAACATTTAAAACAGCCAGACTTAAATTTATCTTTGCCGGTGACGTCCAACGATATCGCTAATAATTTTCTGCCCGGGCATTTATCGCCTGGTCGAAATGCACAAAGTCTTGTTGTTGACAGAGAGGTAGAGATTCACAGTAAACTAGAGATGTTAATGCAAGCTGTACAAAATTTATCTCAACAAATGAATCACATAAATATTAGGCAAGTACAAGAGCCTGAGTGGCCACAAGAAGAATTCCCAGTTCTACACCCAGATTTATCCCACCGTACTCAAGAAAGCCATAATATACCTGTCGGTCCAAGAGAAGAAGATAATATGCATCACCCTCTTAGTGCCGAAAGGCAAAACCATTCGATTGATAGTCGATTTCGCGTTTTTGTTGCTCCGAGCGTAGTTAATGTCAGCAGTAGAATTGCTCAGCTTATTCAAAGTTGGAACATTACTTTCAATGGTAGCGCCGAGAAAATGCCTGTCGACAAATTCATTTATATGGTTACTGCTTTGACGAATGATAGTTTAGCTGGAGATTTTAGAACCTTATGTGAGCATTCACATATGCTTTTTGTTGGGAAAGGTCTTGACTGGTACTGGAGGTATCGCCAATCCGTTCCTCGGGTTGAATGGACATCTTTGTGTGATGCAGATAGATAGTGATGTTCGAGAACTTGTGCGCGAACAAAAACAAAAGGAACATGAAAGCTTCGATGAGTTTTATGCATCGATTTTACATCTTGTCGATAGGCTTCGCTATCCAATGTCAGACCAGGAATTGTTAGAAGTTTTAAGAAGAAATTTACGTCCAAAAATAAGAAATTAACTTTTCTGTCTAAACATATCTTCGGTTGCACACTTACGTCACTTGATCATGCGCCGTGAATCACTCTTAGAAAGCATAGAAAAACTACCAATGCGACCTCTCAGACGACAAGTGAACGAAATTCACACTGTCACGAGTGATTTAGGGATAGATTCTGGAGAAGACGTAGCAGAGATAACCAAAAATCCATTACGCTGTTGGAATTGTAGAAAGGACGGACATCGTTACATGGACTGTCTAGAGGAACATACAATATTTTGTTACGGCTGTGGTACAGAAAATGTTCTCAAACCGAAATGTGCTAATTGTAAGCCGCAGGGAAACTTGACGGAGAGCGTAGACAAGCCGCGTCTACCCTCAAAACCGAATTAAAGCATAAGGATCAAGAAAACATTAATACGCCTTCAGATAAATTAATTTCCAACCCAGTCACTACAAAATTTTCTTTAAAATCATAATCACTTTTTCACCATATTTTACCTTACCACAAAAGACTTGCTAATTATGAGACTGTACGAGCGCGATTGTTCTGCAATCCCATAGTCAGTGCAGTTGCCAAAACATCACGAAGAAAACCCAAACGTTCGACTCTTCGTATGAGATCCTTTTGGTGCAGAATCAGAAACAATCGAAGAAATTGTTCCAAGTTTTTGTCAGCTATTCAGTTAAATAACCACGATAATCGTCCGTACCTCAAAATATCGTTGTTCAATATGGACATATATGCCCTTTTAGACTCCGGTGCAACAATTTCTTGCATAAGTGGTAAAGCCGCATTCCATTCAAAGTGTTGCATGAGTCAGTAGTTACTAAAATATCGCAGTTTTCGTATTTCTGAAAATTACCGTTATATGGGATGTGGGCGTGGTTATCGTCCGATTTTTAAAATTTTCGGCCATTTAGTATGCTGTATCAAGGTCAACAACTGTGCCAAGTTTGGAAGAAATTGGTGCAGCGGTTACCAAGATATACACATGTTACCATAAGTGGGCGTGGCTACGCCCCTTTTCCAAAAATTTATAATATTCTTATTTTTCGTCTGAAAGTTATTGTAAATATCAATTTTGAGTGAATTATCTTCAGTAGTTACTGAAATATCGCAGTTTTCGTATTTCTGGAAATTACCGTTATATGGGAAGTGGGCGTGGTTACTGTCCGATTTCGCCCATTTTCAATACCAACCTACCTTGGATTAACGGAAACCTACATACCAAATTTCGTTGAGATATCTCAATTTTTGCTCGAGTTATCGTGTACACGGGCGGACGGACAGACGGACAGAAGGACAGACGGACGGACAGACAGACATGGCTTAATCGACTTCTCTATTCATTCTGAGCATTTATGTATACATTTGTCTATATCTATCTCGATTCGTTTTGGCTGTTACAAACAACCGTTATGTGAACAAGTCCGCTCGGGTATAAAAATCATGACGTCAGAGAAATGCCCATTTATATGCAGTTAATTATATGTAATATGAGGTAGACTTTTATACAAAAAAAATTAAATTTTGAATAAACAAAAGGAATATAAACAAACAAAAGGAATATAAAGGAATATAGACAAAACTGGCTGAATTAAGGCGGTTCTTTTATTTCTGCCACTAGTATTATGAACTTCTTTCAACCAGAAAATAAATTTGTTGACTTAATTTTTTTTTGCACCGAGTTTTTTTCGACATACCTTAAATTACTTTATCAGGTATGTACACGCTAAAATCTTATTAAATGCATACAAATTTAATTACTGTCTTTCGTTTTGTTACTTATGAAATAATTTTCACTTTAAATAAAAACGTGTGTTCCAAACCCATTTACTTATTAATTATTATATGGTAAGAGAGCTTCTCAAACCATATTGATGCAATTTTTTCACGTTAAGTTGTTGAAAATTGATAAATACCTAAATCCCGGGACTGAACAAACGACAACTCGAAAATCCCGGGATCGTAAAAAACGAAAAAATTAACAACCTTAATACATACTTATATCTAGTTTGCAGAAGCGTCATGAAGCTAAAAAATTAAATAGAACATTCAAAATCAAAAACTGCTTTGCCCTCAGCTCCAAAACGCTTCTGAAAAAGCTTGCTGTATGAACACTTTTATATAGCTACAGCAATTTGAAAACCTTACTCCGCTCGGAACGGCTTCGCTCGGCTCGGCTATGCTTTCTGTGTGAAAGTACCCTTAAATTTTAGCTGGATTTATTTTACTCAAAGTTACTAGAATTTTTTTTCGAGTTTTTATTTAATAAAGGGATTCAAAAATATTTCTCCAAGGCGTGGTTCTGGTGGTAAAAACGAAATTTGTTGCGGCTCGCTTAATCGCTCCAAAAACCCGGCTTAACTTTCCATTTGTCAATGCTTGAATGTTACTAAAGATTTTCATTAAGTCTTTTGGAACCGGCGACAATATACCATACCCGTCGACGAACTAAAGAGTCTGTGAATTCTACAACCATTGCCGGTGAACGTTTAAGGAAAAAAATCGTTTTTACAAACAAATTTCATATGCATGGTAAATGGCATACGCAAGACACCACTGTTGCCACTAATTGTCAAGAATTCTAAGAATGCAGTTTTATAGCCCATCCAAGTTCAGTATAACAAAGTGCTAGTTTGACGTTGCTAGAAAATCGCGTTGATTTTTGGCATTTTTTACGCAGTTTCTTCCTACGGTTGCCAGACATACTGAGTTTGTCAGTACAGTTCTGATTTATCAACTCTTGTACTGATTTCAAAATTTGTACCGATTTGTACTGAATTATCAAAATCAAAATACTTTAGAATTTTCTTAAGGTTTTTACATAACGTTGGAACTTCCTTAAACTATACATTAAGGTGCCCATCAAAAAATGTTTTTTTGGAAATTTTAAGACCCTACTCCTAATTTTATTCGTTTTTATGAGAAATATTATTGCCTACTTTTATAGATTTTTTAAAGGTCATTTAGAGCACTCGACCTGTCGATTTAGCTCAGAAAATACGATTTTGTAGATTTATGAGTGTTTGAATGCCTATTTTTGATTGTGATTATATATAGGCCTTTGTGACGATATATAGGCCTTTGAAATGGTATATAATAATCTATTGTCGGACTTGGCTTGTTGGGATTTTTTATCGGGTAAAATGAAAAAAACCCATGTTTCTCTTAACTTTTTAAATTCGACCATCGATAATTTCTACAATTTCAAAATATGTAGTACTATATAAATTGAAATCTATTTATAAATAAACTGATTGCTCATTTATTGCAATCGCATAAAAATTGTCGAAGTTAGGCGACTTTGCTAAATAGGGCTGGAATTTATATTCTTTATATACCGGACTTTCAGATTTTTTGAGCAGTGTAACAAAGAAATTTATCAATATTTATTCAAAATTTATATATACACTCGCTCTTTAGCAAAGAAGTGGGTTTTCAAGAAATTTTAGGAAAATGGAGGTGGCACCGCCCACTTATATCATATATGCGTATCTCAAAAACTAATTGACCGAAATCAACAAAATTAGGTATACACATTGTGCTTAGGCTTTGTTTATTAAGAGCAAAATAATAATAAGGGTTTTTTTTTTATTTTTACCGGATAAAAAATCCCAACAAGCTTAGTCCGACAATAGATTATTATATACCGTTTAAAAAGCCTATATATCCTCTTCTCGATCTTTGAAATCGAATCAAAAATAGCCATTCAAAAACTCATAAACCTACAAAATCGTATTTTCTGACCTAAATCGACCTAAATGGACTTTACAAAAATAAAAAAGAATAAAATAAGGGGGTAGGGTTTTGAAAGTTCAAAAAAAAAAATTCGATGGGCACCCTACAGAGCTGTGTAATGATTGAATCAATTGAGTGTGCATTCTCATTTTTTTCGTTTCAAAAATGTGATTGTTTGATTTAAAAAATTTAACAACCACTCTTGAGATTGGTTACAAATTGTAAACACAAAATATGTAGTGTGTTATGGAATGGTTGACACCCATTCACATAGAGAATGTGAATGCAAAAAAAAAGTCAATCATGTATGATTGGACGTTTATGGGAATGCAATCTGTCATTATCATTCAGTACTAATACTATTTGTTGTATCAGGGTTGAAATTTTTGTACTCAAAATGTGAAACCCGAAGATTACCATCTCCCTTAAAATAAGTAAACAAATGAATATTTGGTGCTAAAATATTTTTCTAAGTGTTTGGCCGAACTTCTGCTCAAACTTGAGGCATGAGTTCTGATTTTATAAGAAGAGTTTTCAAGGCAGAAATATACTCGAAGGTTTGCCGTTGCGTGCCGAAGGACGACTGCTATTTATGATCTGACCAGGTATTTAACCATGGTCCTATGGAGTGGAAGTACGCACATGTAATCACCCTGCTACAGCGGCCGCCGTAAGTACATGCTATACATATCGTCGTTTAAAGTACAAAACCGCGTATCAAGAAAACGCAAAACCGCGTATCAAGAAAACGCAAAACCGCGTAATTGCATAAATTACTTTCTAGAGGGTAGAATCACCCATATTTCAAAATGGTTCTCTTTTTTATAAAGCAAACGTATTTCTGGCTTTCAGGACGAATGGATAAGAATTGAGCCAAGAGCTTTTGTGAGCAAATCCAATTTTTGGCAGCAAATGTCAGTTACGCGGTTTTGCAGAATGACGATACGCGGTTTTGTACTTTAAACGACGATATATATGTACACATATTAGATTATTTATTCTCAAAATGCATGAAAACTATAGTATGCTTGCAAACAATTAATAACATTTTGTGATAAACAAATGTATTTGCACTTCAAATTTGTATTTTAATAAAGTATTAATTAAATAAATTATTATTGTAAATTATTATTTTAATAAATAGATATAAAGATATTTATACTTGGCAACTCTTGGACTTTTCTTCATTTGTAACAAATGACAGATGTAAACAAAATAAAAAAATAATTGTATTTTTACAAATTTAAAGCAAACGGGCGTTCTTTACAAAAAAAATTTAGGTAGGGATCGAATTGCGCATATTTTTTTTACAATATCAGTGCCCACAAGAAGTGTTAAACCATCAAATAGCTTAAAAAACGCTTTCAAAAATTCGAAACGAGAGTGAAGTGCAGTGTTCAATTGTGATCGAAATTGCAGGCAAAATTTGTGCGTGTGAAATTAATGTTTTACTTATTTGAAGAAATGTTGCCCGTTGTTATTAAAAATAAGCAAACCAAGACCCCCGCTTTCCACTGGTGGTTACATAATACTTGAATAGCTCCTTAATTAACATGTGTTTGTTTTGAGCACGCACGGCCAGTTAAACAGGCATGTCTGAATCGATTTCCTTCATCATTCTTAGCAATTTGATGTGCATTTTTATTGTTATGTGTTGCAGACATTTTAGGAACTAAATAGGTTCTAAAATCTCTGTACACAAGCGCACTTATTTTTAACAGTTTCCAGTTTATGTAATATTAATCAAAACAGCTTTTATTTATTTTATGTATTATGTGATTTCTGGAAGCGTCGAATACAAAAAAGGGCTGTGACCGGGTTTATGTAATTTGAAATTGTACTGATGATTACTAATAATAATAGAAAGGCGCTTACCTATCGACACAACTAAAAATTTCATATATTTCCGTAGAGCCAATTAAAGATTTTTTGTTTCGTAATTTAGCAATAATATGTCTTGGAACGTAATTATTGCGGATTATATGCAGTCATACTGTAAGCTTTCAAATTATGTATTTTTCTAAACCTAAAATTTTGAATTGTGCCGTTATTGCAGAGGACCATCGACATATGTTAGTGTTTGGCCGAGCTACTCCTCCGATTGTGGCATGCGCCATGTTGTCGCACAAAGGGGAGGGACCTACAGTTTTACGCCGACTCCTGCCGGGGGCCGACCACTATTACAAAAAACATTTTCGTTTTTATGTTGGCCGGAACTGGGCTCGGACGCTCATCCTGCGGAATGGTAGTGCGCACTTCTAACCACTACACCACAGCGATCGCTTAATTAATTTTAACCATTAATCGCGATTAACCATTTATTCGTTAATTTTTAGTCATTCATAGACTAAAATTTTGTCGACAATACTCGCATAAGATAGTCCCAAATTTTCACAAAAGAGAAAAGTGATTTTCTTCAAAACTTTTGAATGACGTCTTGACTGAACTTACTAATTCGGAATTTATACTATTACTTCTAGAGTAGGCTATTCATAAAGTCTGGGTAATGAAATAAAAATGTTTCTATTATATGTTCCATATACATTAGGAGACTTTTATTGTTTAATTTATTTTTTGCACATAAACTTGTATCTTGAACTTCTTTTTCCAAAAAGTGAGGATGTCAAAATTTCAATAGATATCGGATGTACGGTAATTTTCCAAAGAGATCTCCTAATAGATAAGTTCATGAAAATTATTCCAAACGAAAACTTAAAATTGATAAAAAAAAAATAATAACTAAATTTAACTAATTTATATTAGAGGTTTGAAGTTTATCCCACTGTAAGTATGAAATATTTAGCTATGTGTTTCCATTGTCACTTTCTCGTAGCCATATCAACAGCCTGACAATTAAGAAGATTGTGACGTTTCATGCTACCATACGCAATATCTTAAATCCTTCAAATTTTATTATTAACCTTTCGTTTGTTAAAAACATTTTCTTCTTAGATTCGAAACTTGATCAAGCAAAATTGCCTTTGTTTTTGACTAAGAGATGCTCAATAAGCTCAGAATTGTAGTTCTCATTTGCATACATAACAATCAATTATTAATTTTTGTTTCACACCAACTCCAATATTGAATAGTAAAATATATTTTAATCTTACCCAAATAAACAACGATTTAGTTCAATGGTCAATCACATATAGAGTATAGGGTGGTACTGTGTTAAAGTTTTAAAGTTTTTAAACGTAAAATGACGGCTAATACCTTTTTAAGCGTTTTGTAATTTAACCAAAACTCATTAGCATCTACTCAAGCAAGGAATTATTTACTTTTCAACATGCATTAGCAGAGTGCACTTCTCTTTTGTTTACAATTTGGTTGTCAAACACACTACATCGGATCTTTTGACACATTTACCAGAATGTACCACCAGGTAGCTTCTGACAAAGAGATGACCTTACTTACTCTCTTATTTGTCCTCTCAGTTGCCAGAAAACCAAGTACGATTTCCGGTAAAATCTGGAAATTCTGGTAAAAAATGGTAATTTCGGACTCATGCGGGTTCACAACTAAATAATATTGGGAATACTTTTGAGGTGTTTGAAGAGGGTTGCGACCTGTTTGAAACTAACTTTATTTATAATAATCATATTTTGGCCTTGACACTTTTGCTAAGTTTTGGCCGAGCTTCTCCTCCGATTTGTAGCGTGCGCCTTTGCTGTCACACAAATGGGAGGGACCTAAAAACTTACGCCGACGCCGAACGGCGATACAATTTTTATGATGAGCTATTTTTTTATTAAAGACACTGAGATTTTTAAAATATTTTCACTAAAATTTTATCAACCTAAATGTAAAGCTTATGCGATGTTATCTAATTTAATGTAAATTTTAAACATTTTCAAGATAAAACATGAATTATATTTAAAACGTAAATGTTAATACAACTGTTTTATATATAATCCCAAACATATGATATAAAATCCCCTCTACCAAAAAACTCAAATTGGGTAACGCCGGTTTGAATTTTTACAATTGAGCAATTGTCAAAAATCTTCCTTTTTATCAGAAAGTTATTTACCAGGGTGTCTTTGAACTAATGATTGGTACTGAGTTAAAGAATGCACACACATAAAAGATTGCAGCCTTTTCAATACTCATTCAGTCTTAAACCTTTTTTTGATTGGGCATTGGTTTTTTCAATCTTGCTATGAATATGTTGATGTGTGAATTCATAACTGCTTTGAGAGAGTGGAAAATTCAAAAATTTTAAACCTCAATCCTAAGCGAAGAATAAGTAATGAAAACTGGATAGAAACAAATTGTTGATTTAAAATTGAAAATGATTTCACACTTACACAGCACTGGCACCCTACTGTACATGTTTCAGATAATGTTTGATATGCCCAAGAAATTAATACAACAAAAAGATCAATCGTTTTATGGGCATATCGCCGTGTCGTTACGTACCAGTTACGATAACATGATGGAGGTTAAATTATTTAAAAGGAAGGCTGACTTTTTTGTCGAGTGTTGCTAGCTATCTCGAAAATATCATTCAGTTTAATAACAACAAATTTGAATATTCGAATAGCTTTTGCCTATAACTTACAATTCTTTTTTCACAATTTACTGACACTGTAAAAGAGTTTTGCATACAAGACATAAGGCTGGTTTCTCCAACTCAACTTAACTTAGTTGACCCGTTTTTTGGACTTAAGTCACAAGTTAGCCTACTTTTTATTCAGCTTGTTCTTATAATAATAATAATAGATTGACGCTTACACATATGTTAGTGTTTGGCAGAGCATCTCCTCCGATTTTTGGCGTGCGCCTTGATGTTGTCACACAAAGAGGAGGGACCTACAGTTTTACGCCGACCCCGAACGGTGATTGTATTTTAATGAGAAGCTGTTTTTATGGCAGAAATACACTCGGAGGTTTGCCATTGCCTGCTGAGGGGCGACCGCTGTTAAGAAAAAACCTTTTTTCAAAATTTTTTTTGCGATGTTGCTTTGACCACGGTTTGAACCCAGGTGCTGCGGAGTGGAAGCGCGCACTGCTTACCACTACACCACAGCGGCCGACAACTTGTTCTTAACTAAGTCCAAAAATTGGCTAAACTAAGTTAAGTTGAGTTGGAGAAACCAGCACATAGAGTTAGATACTCTTTTTAGCGAATTCTTAGTCTTTCAAAGTTTTTGCGTAGTTGAACAAATTAATTTAAGCCATGAGGAATTATAGATGAAGTCCGTAAATATTGGTACTTTTCCACAGTTTGAAAAATATGTAATTTGTTTTTTTTTTTGCAATACCACACGCAAACGAAGTATCTGAGAGGATCTTAAGTATAAAGTGTGCTTCCTGGCGCAAAGAGAGAAACCGTCTTCTAATTAAAATTTTTTTAAGAGAACTTCATATTTAAAGTAATTTTAAAATGAAATGTATAGAACTCTTTGAGAATTTAAACACTGAAGATGGAAATGATCTCATAATGAGCTATTCAAAAATGTCATATATATAAAATAATTTATATATATATAAAATATTTTATTGGCTTCTGTGTACAAGTGTACACTCATGTTAAAATGAATAACACTTTTATTTTTTATGAACTATTTATTTTATTTATTTATTAACAGCTGTAACTTATAATTAAAATTATAAGTTAAGAACTTCAGAGCTATGGCTACAAAGGTCTTAAGCTAACTTCTGAGTCGACATTTTTTGGTTGTTTTTTAATTATTCAAATTAAGAAATACAGTTGTATAATTCTTAAAAATTTAATAATAAATTCTATGTTTTGTGTGGTAGGACTTGAAAGATACTTAGTTGGATTTTTCTTTGGAAAGGTCTTTCTTCTGAAGTAGGCGAAGGACCGACAGTTAAGGAGGATATGATTGACTGATACGGGGTTATATCTGCAATAAGGACATGAGTTTTCGATGGTTTTATCTATTAAGTTCTGGTGTGTCAGTCTTATGTGTTCGAGTGGCAATCGTATGTATTTTGTCAGATCGAGTCGTGTTAAAGACGGATGTAGATTAATGTTTGGGAAATGTGTCAAGTTAGTTTTGTTTGCCGACTCCGAACGGCGATTGTATTTTTATGAGAAGCTGTTTTTCATGGCAGAAATACACTCGGAGGTTTGCTATTGCTGCCGAGGGGCGACCGCTGTTAAGGAAAAACATTTTGTCTACATTTTTTTGCGATGTTGCTTTGACCAGGGCTTGAACCCAGGCGCTGCGGAGTAGAAGCGCGAGTTACAGCACCTACTTCAACGGCAACACAACAAGCATCAACCGCCTGAGTAAGCAGCCAGCCGGCCGCCAACCCGGAACTGCTTACACCAGCAATAATACATAATTGGGTCATAAATATATTCTTACCAATAAGCATTTTATTTTATTATAAGGCGGGTACGGATTTTATGGAAATTGCCTTTTTCTGCTAAAGAGATAGAGTATATTCGAATAAATATGTCCACGATCTAGCTTAGCCCTTATTCCAGATAATATGAAAGTTTTAAACGTTCCACATCCAGAAAAAGGTTTAGTTATAATTACCAAGATTTGGTTATAGTGACCAAGTGGCATAGTTGGATATGGCGAAATAAATATCTAGTTCCCGAAAGTCTGCAATTTACTTGAGACTTCTAGTTGGGACAAATGTATATTTGTTAATAATTACAAAACGACTACCTTGATTGGACAATATTGTTAGTTGAATAAAATCATTGTCGAGCAAATATAAATAATGCTTTGGTTGATAAAAGTTTTCAATTAATTTTGTGAACATCAAAATCTCTGATCTGAAAAATCTGATGGTAATAGAAACGCTGACGAACTGACAGGGAAAGGTAGGACCACCCAAAACCTTCCAGGAAAGGACACGGTGGATATACTTAGCAATAGCCACTTTCAAGCAGTTTGTTAAAGAACACACCATTCTAGTAGCGAAGGAACCCTGGAACAACTTTCGCCTTGCGAAACTTTCAGGATTACCTGGTATTGCTATAAAAGAAACGCTTACGGTCCACTTTCTAATGTGGAGTCAGAACCAATATTGACCTATTTGACATGTAAGACCGAATGGAAAAAATTACCAAATTGATAAAAATTACCAAATTACCAAACTTGACAAACTTGACAAATAAAGAAAAAAATTACCAATTTTGGTTAAAAATTACCAAAGCGGCAACGCTGGTCATAGCACACACTTTTCTTTCTCTACCTATCGCAGTGATCGACATAATGGTCGGCATACTAGCACATTCAAACGATTCAATAAGTGGGACTGTGTGCATTGCTCAGCTGGCGCTCTTCGCATGTGAAACACACATGTGCTCAGAGAGCGCTCAGCATTATTTAGGGGTGGCTCACAAGCATGAATATGTTCCGCTCTCAAACCAAATCGTGGTTGCCTCAACTAAGATTTGGTAACTATGACTAAACCATGTGTTGAAAGAAAGCTTATCTGTATTAGCAGAGCTTAATGACATCCTTTTATGAACCATACGTTAAGTTGAATGGAATTTGTAGAAATATGCTTCATAACAAAATTTATTAGTATTTACCAAACCCTTCAACTATATTATTAATTATTGGTACAACCTAGATGAATATTAGAAGCTTTAATATATTTAGTTATAATTACCAACCATGGTAATAGTTCCCAATCCTTGGTCACAGTTCCCAAATATTGTCAAAATTCGGGAACTAAATATCTTTGGTTGTCGAAATTAATCCTTTTTTCAGTGCATATATAAATTGGGCACCACTTGTATCATCTCCCGTCGAGCGCACGTTTAGTACATTCAAGGCTTTTCTTCGCGAAACTGGAATGAAACTGCTGCCAGAAAACTTCAAAATACATCTTGTGGTTCAATGTTTCTACAAATATAGGAACTAAAGTTTTGTGAGCTAAAAACTCGAAAGGAGAAAATAGTCAAAGATTCAAAGTACAAATTTGTCATATATTCGTATGTAGTTCATAGTTTTTCTCTTTTTACTTGTAAAGTAAACATTTCTAAAATAAATATATGTTTTGATTTTTTTCGGTTTTTGTCTTTTTTAGTGCCTTCTTTTGCCTTTTTGCGATTTCTAGTGCGTTTCTTGCCTATTTCGCTATTTTATTTTGCCTTTTCTAGCCTATTTCGTAATTTTATTAAGCCTTTTTTATAGGTTTTTAGGTCCTAAAAATCCGTTCCGTGGTAATAGGATATAAGTATAGAATAATCATTTTATATAATTGTAGAATAAGCACTTTTATAATTATAAATACCACCAACTTCCAATAAAGAACGGATTTGATAGTTTAAAACGAACCAGTGAGTATTTTAGTTGGTGTACAGCTCCAGTTGAGGAGCTAGTGATTGTTATATTTTTTACTTGGGATTGTTGTTGTTAAGTGGCGCAGTCGAAGGCCACAACGGACAGCATTCAGGAATAAGTGTACCCAGCGGGAAGACCATTTCCATAGTGCATCGAGCACTACAAAGAGCAGTACCGAAGGACTGAATACTAGAGGATTTCAATCCCTCGCCGTTGTTACACGAACCTCAAGGATAGGAGACAAGGATGATAACAAGGACGTTCGTTTATTTTTCAAAGTGAGTGTGAAAACATATTGTATGTTCTAACAAACAAATTTTTGTAAAACGAAAAAAAGCCAACAAAGAGAGCAGATATTGTAATATTAAAAAAAAAATATATATATATTAGAGTTGTTAAAAAAAAATTTTTTTTTTTAAATTCATAAATGCTACATCAAATTATTGTTATTTGTGATAAGAAAAAAGAGAAAAGTGTTTTTTTTTATTTTGAACGAAGTTTTCTTAGAGGTCGCGCTGTTCGGCTTTTTTAAAAAACGCTGATGTTCTAAATTTTTTTATTTTGTTGACATGTTAAAATGCAGCTAAAAATGTGGTTTTTACATATAATTACTCTGGTATTACACCGTGCGACTAAACTCAAAAATTTTTAAAACACGAAAAAATAAATATATTCACAAAACTAGGGGCCAAATAAAGTATAACTGCGTCAGGATTTTCTTTAAAGGACTTTTGAATTTCTTGGATATGATTGAATAAAAAAAATATTTAAAAGATTTGGTGCATTGTAGAGTAACAATATGGGTATCAGTTAAAATGAAAAATTCTGTAGAATTAAAAAAAAAATAGTTTTTTGTTGCACCAGGACAAATTAATGTTGAAAATGTCCTTTAAAAAATTTATCCTTGAATATCCTTGGAAATTTCCAATATTTATTTTTGAATAAATTATATTTCAAGGACTAATATGTAAACTACCACATCCTCGAATTTCGTTCTTCTAACTTTATTAGTTTTAGATACAAAATTTTACACTTCTCTTTATAGGATATTGATAGTTGCAATATACATAAATGAAGATACTAGAATCATTACACTGTACAGCACTCCGCTGGGTATTGGACCAAACCGATTTTTTTAAGAGATTGAGTCATAAGTAAAAAAGTAATTTCTCCGTTTTTCGAAGTTAGCCTACGAAATCGAGATATGGGCCGTCGAAGTTCGAAATAGAATCCTTGGTAAAAAAATTATTTTATATTATTATATGTAAATAACTAAAAAACTAAACAAACAGTCGCAGACCGCCTTTTGCTATTCGGTCGGTTCTTCGAAAAATCAGAAACCTTATATTTCAAACAATTTTGAACTGATTTTTAAAAAGTTGGTATCGTTGTAAAAGTGATTAGACCCCCTTCTTCTCTTCTGATATACATATTTGTATACTTTGTATGTAAAATTTTGAGAAAAAACATTTAAAAGGAAAAAATATCTTTTTTTTTATAAAAAAAATATTTTAAACACACAAGTTACTAAGAGACTTTAAAAAATTGATATCGTTGTTAACGCAATCACATCTTCTTTCTTCTGGCATGCGTATTTGTATACTTCGTATATAAAAATTTGAGAACAAACACTTAAAAGGAAAAAATACCTTTTTTTATAAAAAAAAATAAAATAACAAAGAAATTACTTACCGATTTTTAAGAATTTGGTATCGTTGTAAACAAGGCGAACTTAGCACAGTGCGTAGGCAACTGGCTGCGTTCAGTATCAACGTCTTCATTTTACTATTGTCTTTTCGAGAGCATATTTTCGGGAACTAGGCACATTCTAACTGTCCGAGACAGGTGTGTAATTATGGGAATGTCCCCCAACAATACGAGAGTAATTATATGTAAAAACCACATTTTTAGCTGCATTTTAACCCAAATTGACCCCGTGTTGCTATATGGCAACGCAAAATACATCATGTTTAAGAGGGTGTAAAACAAAAATCGTTTACTTCAAAATGCTTATATGTACGTTATCTAATTCCTAAAAGGTGTATCTTTCGAAACGCTTACGCTTCCGTCAGATCCTTGCTGTGTATCGAGTGTAATGCAAGTGTGTTCTTTAAACAAAATTAGAAGTGACAAAAAACCATCAAAATGTCATATATGAAGAAGTAAGGATGAATTTTTATAGAGCGTTTTTTTATTTACAAAATATGATAGTGACAAAATATTAGTTAAAACGTTATTGACTCTATTGGTAACAAGTAAGAATAAAAACATGCATGCTATATAATTTAAGAGTTTTTTAAGTCCGTTACCATATGGCAACACGGGGCGTACTGTGAACTGTTCCTCTTTTTACCAAATTTGGATATGTTCGCTAGCCCAAATTGACCACGTGTTGCCATATGGCAACGCAAAATACCATCATGTATGAGACGGTGTAAACAAAAATAGTTTGTATGTATTTTTGCAGTTTTGCAGGTGGTTAACTCATTCCATCTAGCTCTGAACTGCCTAATCATATTATCGTATATTTCAATGTACAAGTGTTGAAGTGGTATACAAATGTAGTTTATCTCATCTGCTACTTCATTATCCTAGATTCCCTTGTGACCGGGCAACCCATAGATATGCAGCCTTTTATCAGCGTCTAGCTTGTCAATGGCTTCCCGGCTGCGAGGGACGTTTATGGATGAAATACTATATCAGGAAACTGCCTTGATTGCCGCCTGGAATAGGTTTAAGTTTGAATTGATTGTCGTTTCGGGGAGGGCTGTAGTTATCCTCATTGCGAAAACCTCTGCTTGAAATATGCTGCAATGGTCAGGTAGCCTTATTGTCCGCCTGACGTTCAGTTCCCTGCAGTAAATCCCGGCACCCACTCCCGTAACCATTTTAGAGCCGTCCGTGAAAATGTTTAGGAATCTATGGCTAGGTTTCATTTCCGTCCCTCTTCCTCAATCGTTGTGCAAAAAGTTCGTTTCTACTTAATGCTAGGTGCCATGAAGCCTGTGCTGCTTGTACTTCCCGCCCCAATTAAGTGGTGCCCAAAGGTTCTGAAATTTAATTTCCTTATGACCGTCAATCTACGTGCGGCGCTGCACCTTCTCTATTGGCCCGAGGTATAAGGATTTTTTTTGCGGCATTCCAGCACACCAAAGCGCCCTAGAGCAGTATTGGGCTGACTATTGCTGTGTAGCACCAATGCATCAGAGCAGGTGACAAACCCCAAGTGACTCCCAGCATTCTTTACATGCATAAAGGGCGTTACTGGCCTTCTCTCTTTCCTCAACATTGCGCATCCACAGCAGCTTACAAATTGTCACAAAAACTTCTTTGTGCTGGTGAAGCATGTAAAGCTATAGGACGAGTAGCCTGTGCAAAATGTGATGTGGGTTTATGTTTGAAATGTTTTGCTACTTTTCATTTACTTCTTCATCCGCTTTGCACGTAGAATATGCATATATTATCAATAAATTTATTAAAACTTATACACAATGTTTCTATTATTTCATATTTTAACCAAATACTGTCCGCTAACAATCCATCAGGAATATGCCCCGTGTCGCCATATGACAACGGCCGATATCGGAAGAACTATACTACTCCCAAAGTTTTAGTCATATTTTTTTCCTTTACTTTAACGCTACTTTTACCCTGTATATAGGTGAAACCAAAGAAATCTAAAAAACATTAATCTGGGACAATTTGGGTTAACATGTCAAGAAAATAAAAAAATTGAGAACATCACCGACCAGCGCGACCTCTAAAAAACTTTTTGTTCAAAATAAAAAAGTACGTGTCTCTTTTTTATCACAAATAACAATATTCTGATGTAGCGTTTATGAATTTTCAACAAGAGTGTTTTTATGAACCACTCTAATATGTATGTATATATTAGAGGGCTGCATGAATGCATGCAAAACGGCTTATGAATTATTCATATACAAAACGAATTAATGATTTTGGCTTCAAATTTTCTTGAATTTGAGTAAATTTGTGTCGACATAACAATATTCAAACAAAGTGAAAATAAATTAAATTTAAATAAATGACAATTTTTTTGTATGAATATCCAAAAATATTTTTTCTATGCACATATGTACAAACGTACATATGTATGTATGTATGTATTGTTGCGTTCCTATTATATACGAAAAAAACTTGTTTGTAGAAAAAAACTTTTACCGAAATGAGTTTGAATGATTTGAATGTTTTCTATTCATTCATTCACATTCTTCCATTTGAAGGTAGAAAATATAAAGCAAAATGTATATTCATAACTTAAAAAATTCCAAACGCTGAGTGTTTTGTATGTGAAGTAAAATATTCAAATCTACTGTACTCTGTTTGGCTAAAAGTTTGAATGAATTCATGCAGCCCTCTAGTATATATATATATATACAAAATACGTAGGTACAAAACAGAAATTAAATATAAAGGAGGAAACGAATTTTAATCAACTAACTGCATCAAACTCTGCAAAGACTAGAAATAATTTTTTCCCTTTCAAAATAAAATTTTAATCTAAACTCATTTGGAAAAAGATCCTACCAACCGCATCAAACTCTGTAACCGTGAGGATCACCTAAATTAAACCTAGGAAAAAAAATTTTAACAAATCCTTCCGATAACATCAAACTCTGCTACAGTAAGGATCATCTAGCTTAGAAAACAAAAATTACCACAAATACAAAATCTACATATCTGGCACAATCCTTCCGATAGCATCGAACTCATCTACGGTGAGGTTAACCAAAAACAAAAGAAAATTTTATTTTTAATCTTACGCCTAGTCCTTCCGATAGCATCAAACTCGCTACGGCAAGGATTATAAATTCAAATTAATTTACTAAATGCCTAAAACTCAAAAGGCTTCACAGTTGCAAAAAATTATTCCATACCAAATAAGGAGAATAACAAGAAATCTGAGCTCCATTCAAGAAAACACTTCAGGTGAAACATACGATCAACCACATTCCGCCTTTCTTCACAAAAAGCTATGTATACTTTTACTGAAATTCAATAAATCATATTTTCTATTAATAAGTGAATTTGTAATTCCATTTAGGAATTTTAGCTCCCTTATAACTGTCTGCATTTGTCAAATAAAACATTCTTGGATTTCTACAAGTTGCTTGTTTTGGGAGTTTAAAATCGACGAAGATTTTCCGACTCAGCGCAGAGTAAATCTCTCTGCTAACAACCCCTATAGTTTCATATATCCTAGCTTTAAAAGCAGTGGGGGTAGAACAACATTTTCAACTTTAACAATGGGGCTTTTAAAATGTTTTCCGGCCTATTTAATGCGGCTCTCGGGATGGCCATAATTTTCGATCACAGAAAACATCAAATTAAAAAAAAAACTTAAAACTTAAATTTTAATCCCTATTTACATTTGCCAGCAGTTTAAACTTTGAGAGAAAAGTTCATTTCACCAAAGTTTCACCAAAATTGAAAAAAGGCGAAAAAGTAAAACAAAAAAAAATGTGTTTGCTGGTTAAATACACACTCGAAAAGACCTACCAGAGAATATACATAGCTTCAGAGGTATTTTTGGTGTCGAACATTGTTAGTATTTGTTGTGTTTGTGCAGTGTATGCTGTGTGTGGATTTATGTCCTGTGAATCGTCTGATGTTGGACCAGATTTTTTCCATTGGTGTGGAGGGATTGATTTCTGAAGTAAAATTGAAAGTGTGATTTGCTTGACCTTCTCTTGTCGGTCCAAACAGGAATCTCGATAAACTGTTGTTGGGTAGCTCGTTTCCAATGGGATGGTGACAATAATTAGGTTGACTTACGTTTGATGATTTGGAGATTACCGGTGTGCGGTGGCCTAACTGATGCCAAATGAATAGACCAGAATTTATATCCACAGACTCTTTATTTCCACAGGTAACAACTTGGTTGGGGATTTGCCGGAAAAAATGTGGTGGAACAATGCCGATAATTATATTCCCCAGGTATACGCACTCTGAGGATTGACTTCCCAAACCGATGTCGTCAGCCTTAATAAATTGCTTGGTTAGCATTACTTCCGTTCTTGCGAGGGCTGATGCGTGTTTTTCGGTCCGTGTCCAATTCCAAAAAGGAAAAATATTTTTCTAGCCCCGTGGTATGTGACCACCGATTCTTTTATCGTATGTCAGTGTGGGCGTTTTCATAGTGGCCATGCCAATTCGTGTCTATACCGATATGATGGTTCGTGTCTTGAATAACTATTGGTTACGTACATTCATCTGGCAATCCCCCCAATTTGAAGTTTAGCTTTGACAGTTTTGTTATGTTTACATTTCTTATAATCGTTCTTATGTCTATTATTTGGCAATAAAAATAATAGATCATTATCCCCCTCTCATCTTCAGCGACACGCTAACCAAAAAAAATGTGGAGCGTTTAGTAGGGAAATGAGAATGGTGGTTCGAATGCGATTCACGGGCTGTGGTTTGATGGACGTTAGACCTTACATCGAAATCGTTCTACATGATATTCATCAACCCCATCCTGACTCATTCAGTTCGCCTCTGAGCGCATATGTATGTACACATGTTCCTATTTAGTTTCAGTACGCATTACATAAGCTACGGTAGATGAAAGGCATTGGTAAATGATTTGGTTATGAATCTTTTCTTGTTTGCTTTGATCGATTTACCAGCAATGTACTGAGGATATAATATAACAAAACTATGGATATAACAAAACTAAACTTAATTAATTTATTCAGTAATTCATTTCATTTACAAACGTAATTATTATTTCAATATATCATTCTTCTTTTTTCCCTTTTTTTATGGGGTTCTCTCCAATTCTCTTTCAGAAAGCGGCGACAGATGGGGTTGGCGCAAAGCATCTCTGCGACGAACCATAGACGGGCTTCCCGGAACCCAAACGGTTTCTGTCGGGGTGGTTTCGGTGGATATTAAGAGTAGACTGTGCCGTGGCAGATCGATGGTGCGGATGAATCGTACCGCACGTGATGTGGTTGGTTGAACAGTGGTTGGTATTGAGGATGAGGACAGCGTAGACTGCCCCATGGTTGGAGTTCCAATGATCCGGTCCCTGTGGTACAATTGTTGTATTGAGGATGAGGACAGCGTAGACGGCCCCATGGTTGGAGTTCGAATGCTCCGGTCCCTATGGTACAATTGTTGTTGGTACGTCTTCAACAGGTTCCTCGCATGCATGCCCACTTGGGTTAAGAGGGTCACTAGAGTTGGGTCCCCTGCGGTCATTGGTGTATTGGGTTCGGTCTCGGATACCGGAGTTGCATTAACCCCCTGCTTTGCTTCGGTTTGTACTAGAGATAGGCGCGTGAGCAATTTTGGCTCACGTTCACGCACGCTCACGTTGATGGTTTTGGATCACGTTGACGCACGCTCACGCACGGTTTCTCACGGACATTTTTTTGAAATTGAAACTTTATTTATATAAATAGAATTTCTTATAAATAGGCTTTTATCACACAAGTATTATTAAAAAAGCTTGTCCAAACACCTAGCAAGGGCTGGGCTGAAGGTTCTATTATTGTTTTAACAAATTTCAGATATACTTACCTATGTATCTATTACGAGTATAAAAAACAATTGGTATCAATATTCGTTCAACGTATGTAATTTTAAAATGACATTAACTCATATTTTGGTTTAAAAATAACTTTTTGTCGAGGTTTTTACCAAGCAGTCGTATACGTCTTTCCTCCAGAATTCTGCCTGACACAGAAAAAACTCTTTCACTAGTTGCTGAGCTAGCTGGTATGTTTAAAAATTGCCTTCAAAGAATTGAAAGAAGGGGCAAATCTTTAGATTTCTCCAAAAATTTTAAAACATCACCACAACTTTTGTTTTCCGATTTTTGCAAATAAATCTGTATTTCCGTATTAATTTTTTCGAAAACTGTTTCTGCAGATTCATTTGTTGCATCTTTAAATTCGTCAAAATTTGCACGGGTTTTTGCTCTTTTCGAGGTAGAAGGAATGTCTCCATCCAGAATTTGGAAATCGTGCTGAGGGCGAGCGCTCTTTTCTTCAAGTACATTTCTACCTAAGTTATCTTCAAGCATTGTATTTAATGTCCCTATTATATGTTCGCGCTGTTCTGCAGATAAAAACTGTAACTTTTTAAACGGAGGATTTAAAAACAATCCCAGAAAATGGACTTAACTTGATTGGAATCTTTTATTTAAAACAACAGCTGTGCTTTTCTACAAATCGATAATGACTTCAGAATCAGATGCTATCGCCTCACAATGCTTTTGTAGTTTTTTGTACCACAGAACGTACTCATGGATGGTTGGATTTAAGTCCGCGCTCAAATTTTCAGAGCACTTCTTAAAAGGGCCAGGAAATCTAAAAATTTTTCCAATAAATTTGAATTTATTCTAGATAGTTCATGAAGCTCATTTCTTTCTATTAATAATTGTTGAACTGCTTGCCGCATTTCGTGAACGCTTGACAGCATTAAAAATAAGGAGATTCACCGTGTCTTAACATGTTGCTTTAAACACTTTGATAGTTTGTTATTGAGTTCGGTATGTTTAAAATAGCCTACAAGCTTTTCTGAAGCGTCTATCCATTCATATTCTTCCGCAAGAAATTCATGTTTATATGGAAAAAAGTGCAAAAGCCGTCAGCAAAAAAAAAATATTAAAATTCAATGCGATATTATAGCCGCTCAAAACTTGCACTCATTTTAGTAGAATTTTATAAGCTTGTGAACTGCATACCCAATTTCTTAAAATTCTGGTTAAGAAGCTCGAAATCTAGATAAAAATATTTGGAATTTTTCTAAGTTCTGTATATAGTTTGAAAGTGTGATTTATATACTTTTTGTTAAAGCATGAACCATATTTTTATAAAAAAATATAAAAAAAATCATAGTTTGAAAAACATTGTAAATATTAAAAACTGAACACCATTTATCCATTTTTGACCGCCACTGTACATACATATGTGAAAATTACGTGATAGAGGAAAATCTAACACACGCACGCAAAAGTTTCAATCACGCACGATCACGGATATTACGTGATTTTTCATTGAAAGCCGCTCACGCTAACGCGTGAAAAAGCGTGACACGACGTGTCACGTAGAAAATCACGTCTTTTGCCCATCTCTAGTACGTACCTTCATTTAATTTTTTTCAAACTTTCAGGAATTAAGGTACAAAAAAAAACTAAGATGGTTTTGTTCCTGGATGTTTTGATTCGTATGCCTTTGTGGGCGTGGCTGCTGCCTGAAATTCGAAATTTCAAACTACCACTGAGGCCGCACTACTCAGTCCATGTCATTGGTGTAGATATCGGTAGAAGGGTATTAAAACAAGCTATCTAACGCTATCTTTTGTGTTTATGAAATATAAATATGTCATAACTTTATCGCCTGAAAACTAAAAATCGGGCTGCTGAAAATATAC
This sequence comes from Rhagoletis pomonella, assembly GCF_013731165.1. Lineage (NCBI taxonomy): Eukaryota > Metazoa > Arthropoda > Insecta > Diptera > Tephritidae > Rhagoletis > Rhagoletis pomonella. The sequence goes on from NW_023458657.1 coordinate 141,708, forward strand.
ATTTCGGGCATTTTCTCAAAAACTGGTCAGTCGATTTTATTCTAGGTTTCCTCAAGTCTAGCCTAAAATCTTAGCTTTCATGTTGTGGAGATATGGCGATTCAAATTGATAAAGTCGCCTCAAATAGCGACCAATGGTTTAAAATTAACATATTCGTCTAATTTGGTTACTTTAAGATATAAAAATAACATACCCAGTTCCCTGAAAAAAATTTCCCATTCCCGGATTTCCCGCGAGTTGACAAGTTAGAGGATGCAGCTGTACTAATCACTTCGTACATATCTTGGAAACCACAATTTGTGTGTATTTTAGAGTTTTTTTTCAGTCACATGCCGAAATTGTAACATTTTTCCCCATTTTAATTGCAGGTATGTACACAGTATTTAACTATCCTACATCAGTTTATCACCCGCACCTACCTGGGAAGACGCGTACAATATTACCTACAGTTGTACATAAATATGTATGTATGAATGCATTTAGTTCACCCAATGTAAATTGCCATTGAGCAAAACTACGTGAGAAAAAAGCATTAGTTTAATAGCACGAGTGCAAACCGTGCACGTGATAGAAGGAAAACTTCTTAAAAAAGCACATGTGTGCACCCCACACCCGGTAGAAATCTTACCCAAAATAAACTGCGAGACAATCAGACGAATACCAAGTTGACAAGTTTTTATCATTTCTCATAATTTTTTTTTTTAATTTTTTCGAATACCAAGGATATGATCATTCTTTTTCGCTTTATTCCGTATTCGAAAAACTATATGTTTCAATAGTTTCTAGTTCAGCTTTCGTCACTCGAAAATTTTACTTCAAAGAGGTGTTCTATTTGATAAGTACATACTATATGTAAATATAAGAGTAGATGATCCCTTACTTTTTACTTTTTGTAAAAATGACTACGACTGCTGGTGCGAAATAAAGTCAATTGACATTATTACCTTTTCAAAAGCGAAATAAAATCAACAAAAATTTGGAAATAAAGTCATTGGCGCTATTTCCATTTGAATGAGGAACAATGCTTAAAGTATGCCGATTCATAGAAAAAAATGTTGTGCTTACAATAAACATAGCCGAATATAGTAAAAACACGAAGAGAAAAACCAAACGCAAAACGCAGCTGGAATAAATACGAGAAATATTTGAAGAAAGAGTGTAGAAATGATCCAGAACTTGCAAAACATGTTTCGTTTCCACAAAAATAAAGCCAACACTATTAATTTGAAGAAACAGTCCATGTCCAAAAACACCGGAGGAACACTGAAAGAAGGAGGAGAAAGGAAAACTCAACTATTTGGATCTAACGATTAAAATAAACAAGACCACCAACAGGCTGGAATAGGGGATATACATAAAGCCCACAGCGACCGACACAGTAATACATGAAACCTCTAACCACCCACAACAACACAAAAACGCAGCATTTAGACAATTATTAACTAGACTTGAGCGAACCCCATTAACTAAGGAAGCACACAGGAGAGAGCTAGACACAATATATGCTATTGCAAAAAACAATGGATACAAAAAAGATCTGGTGGACAAAAGTAGAAAGAACTCTAAACGAAAAAGTAGGAACGAGAGAGAAAACAACGATACAGCTTGGACAGTGTTAACTTACACAGGTAAAATGACATACAAACTGGCCAAGGTTTTCCAAGAATTCAACATTCGCACATCGTTCAGAACCAGGAACAACGTCGGTAAAATACTGAACAGCAGCACAAACAAAGAGGACTCTATAGATAAGCCGGGTGTATACAAATTAACGTGTGAATGCAAGTGTAGCTACATAGGACAAACTGGCCGTAAGAATAAAACAAGATCGCGCGAACATATAAGAGACTACAATAAGAGGACACAAAAACCAAGCGTAACACCAGAATCAAACTTCGAAAATCATATGTTCGAAAATAAATGTACACAAATGAAAATTAATAAGGCAGCTAAACTCCTCCACGTACAGCATAAAGGAAGGCGTTTGAACATATTGGAGAACATGGAGATATACAAGCAGAAAACATTTCAAGGGAGAAAACGAAAAAACAAACACCGTATCCGATGTAATATTCAAACCACTCAAGATGTTGTACCGAAAACATGAGGAAACCCCTGAAAAAACGCCAACGCGAAGATACGGACCCACGCCGCAGATTCCAAGAAAATGAAAATAACGGATTTCTATCTGCCGGCACATACAAGCAACCTAAAACCAACTACCTGCGAAATAACTGAACATAAACTGACGCAATCACGAAAACCAAGAAATTAAAAATAACGGACTTCTACCCAGCGGCGAATAAATGCAACCAAAAAGCACCTACCTGCGAGATAATGAAACAAAAGCCGACGCACTTAGATGCATGACCTAATGACAGTTAAAACAGATAGTAACACGAATACATAAAAGCGGAAGGAAACACAAACTATTTCAGAACGAAAAATGACACTGAAGATGGCACAACGCCGATACCAGTTTGTCTCCAAACCAAATTTGACAAGGGAGGACGGAAAATCGTTCCACAATACATCATAAAAATGCTCCCTTAAATAGAACTTTGCATGAAATCAATACGGTTCCTAGTTCTCTAGACCTTGCTCTCTCTATGCCAAAGAGTATTTTCCGAAATCGGCTTGAATCTTATTTAAGTATGTCAATAATATTTTATAATATGTAATTTTTTCTAATAACGGGTGATTTTTTTGAGGTTAGGATTTTCATGCATTAGTATTTGACAGATCACGTGGGATTTCAGACATGGTGTCAAAGAGAAAGATGCTCAGTATGCTTTGACATTTCATCATGAATAGACTTACTAACGAGCAACGCTTGCAAATCATTGAATTTTATTACCAAAATCAGTGTTCGGTTCG
>NW_023458657.1:154584-156168 GCF_013731165.1 Rhagoletis pomonella
GTTGCATTCCTTAACTTGGCATGTAAAAATAAGGATAACATTGTATAGTTTGTTTACAGAAATATTTTTTTAAAAGTAATAAGGCAATATTTACCGTAAATAGTATGTATATATCTACTTTTTTGTATATATATATCCTTTTTTTAACGGCGTGTAAAATGCAATTAAATTAACTTCACATACATGTAAAAGTTGAATTTTAACCATATATATAGTTTTTGGTTTTCACTTCCGTCAAATAATTTTGGGATGCTTGAGGTTATAGATTAGGTTAGGTTATGCTGGCTTATCATAAGAGGTCTCACATAGACGAATATAGCATCCTTAGCGTTGCCAGATGCGTCTACGACGGTGGAGTGCCCGCGGGCGTTATTTCCATTTCGAAGTGGCATACATTTACATAAAATGGAATGTATTTTAAACGAATTGCTCTCAATTTTTGCATACATTGTAGTTCTGCGTTAAATTCCCTTCTGCTGTATAAGCATAAAATCGAACGGTATATTTGCGAATAACTGATAAGCGAATTTTTGGAAATTAAAGGTAAATTGTTATTGGTTTTTAGCCTTCAATGCGTTGCGCATATTTGTTCTCAGCGTCTTAGGTTTTTCAGTGGTGGTGCGCAAACGCGGACGGCGGGGCAATTTGTTTATACTAGTATCGCCCCGTTGTCGAAATTCGACCACTTCCTTTTTTCACACACTTTTTTATTTTGCCTGGGAAGTGATTTAGGTCCATAAGAAGTTGAGATAAACTTTGTGAGTCCTAAATGCATTTACATACTCAAGCGAGGAACGGTCTAGACCTATCAGCAATGTATGTTTTGTCTGGTAACCGATTCATATGCTTATTTTTATGTACCTTGCGGACTTTAGCTTTCACAAATTGGACAAATATGAACATTGCACTTCCTCTTAAAATAAGACCATTTGTGTACATCCTTTTTGAGTACTCGCACTGGTTTAAAGTTTGCCGTTTCACAAGTTTGGCTTCTAATTTTTTTTATATGTACTTTTGCTTTCATTTAGACTAACTAAACTTATCACACATCACTTTAACGGAAACACCTCTTTTTAGTTTTTCCAGATTACTGGTAAGTCAAAGAAAGGCAAAAAATTCAAATTTTGTGTGTGTGGCATGCATAAACAAAGAATGTTGTAAGTGATGTATTGTGGAACGATCTTCCGTCATCCCTTGTAAGTATTAAGGTTAAATTGTTTTGAAGTTGCATTTACAAAGGTTACAATATTTTGCTTTAAAGACTTGCGGTTACCGTGTACGCACTGTAAATATTTTGGGAAATGTTTAGTTATTGGCCCATCGTTTTTGTGGTGGGGGGCGGAGGGGGAGGGGGCGTGGCCCCCCAAACCCCCCTCATTCGAAAGGGAAGAGTCGCCACTTTACACTTTAAAAATTAACTAAAAAAAAATTAAGGAAAAAAAATTAACTAAAAATATTGTGAAATTAAGAAAAAAGCGACAGATAGAAATGTTGTAGTAATAGTAATATGATAGTATTTTAGCGCAGAACTTCTTTTTGCGTAGGCGGCCTTCGGCCGCACTTAGGGATTATAACCCTCACTAC
>NW_023458657.1:156178-175342 GCF_013731165.1 Rhagoletis pomonella
CTACGTAGAATTCTCTTCTGTGTTGCCAAAGAAAGGGGGCTGAACACTTTTTGTGGGGAACACCTTTCTGCGTAGGCGGCCTTCGGCCGCACTTAGGGATTATAACCCTCACTACGTAGAATTCTCTTTTGTGTTGCCAAAGAAAGGGGGCTGAACACCTTTTGTGGGGAACACAGGGATTATAGCCCTCACTACGTAGAATTCTCTTCTGTGTTGCCAAAGAAAGGGGGCTGAACACCTTTTGTGGGGAACACCTTTTGTGGGGAACACCTTTCTGCGTAGGCGGCCTTCGGCCGCACTTAGGGATTATAACCCTCACTACGTAGAATTCTCTTCTGTGTTGCCAAAGAAAGGGGGCTGAACACCTTTTGCAGAGAACACCATTCTGCGTAGGCGGCCTTCGGCCGCACTTTGAGATTATAACCCTCACAACGTAGAATTCTCTTCTGTGTTGCCAAAGAAAGGGGGCTGACTGGGTTATATCATATTTTCTTTTGTCTCTCATCCTTCTTGTATATTTAGCAGTTTGACAGCTAAACGCCGCCATTTAATTTGCATATGCAACCAAAGGCAGACGCGTGGTTTTGAAGGTGTTTTTTATTTAATAAATTGTGATTGATAGGTTAAAATTAAAGTAATAAAGAAAGTTTGTAACAAGTCGAAAAAAGTTTAAAGTGAAGGGGAATATAAAAATGCATTGGTGAAGTGGCTGCTTTAAGGAAAAAAGGAGTGATAAATGTACGCTAATTTCCGAATTTTACAAAAAAGGGCATATTTCAAACCCAATTTGTAAATAAATTAGTGACCAAAATTACAATAGTGGATGTTAAAATAATGGGTAGACCCTTGGCTACAAGTGTGTGCAATTTTTTTTTTGGATCGGGTCACCCCTTTGGACGCAATACCCCGAAATAGGTGGGCCACTTACTAAATAGTACCCAATATTTTTCATCGGATAAGCAGAAATTAAGTTACGAACAATTATAAGACTCAGCCTATGAAAAGCGCGTTTTTAGACCTCAAGTCCAAATTGGTATTCAAAATTCTAAGTATGCATATGTTTTGTGCTTCAATAGATCTATAACTTTAGCAGTCACACAGTGTTATAATCCCGACGAAATCCTTAACGGTGGTACCGGGAGGGGAACGGTACATGACGGTAGGAGGTTTAGTTTGGGTTAAAGTCTCACACTGACAGGGCTAGGCTTTCGATGATTCTTCCTCTTAAAAAAACATGCGCAGTAAAAAGTTAGCTATTTAAATCGACGAATAGTTTTATAACCACTTTTGTGAATTTATGTTTATGTGTTTTTGTACAACATTCCTCTATTGTTTACAATAATTTTAAGCTATAATAAAAAAAATTTTAGTAAGTAAGTAATTAGTTTTGAAATTTTTTTTGTATAGGTGCCTTCCCCCCTAAATTTCGTTCTGGCTACGCCTATGGGTATGCTTCAAACAAATTTTCAAATAAGATAGTGTCAAATCAATATAACAGGGCAATTCTGGCAACTGTCTTTCAACTCACCACAGCCTTTCGAAAGACAATTCTGGCAACTATCTTGAAAGCTTTTTATTGTCTTTCGAAAGACTAATTGCAAGATCTGCTAACGAGGAGGTCTTAGCGTTACGCTGTTCCCCTTAAGCAATATTTTTATACCCGAGCGCACTTGTGCACAAGGGTATTATAACTTTGTTCACATAACGGTTGTTTGTAACAGGCAAAACGAATCGAGATAGATATAGACAAATGTATACATAAATGATTAGATATCTTAACGAAACTTGGTATGTGCACTTCTTTCGGGCGTAGGACGGATGGTATTGAAAATGGGCAAAATCGGACAATAACCACGCCTACCTCCCATATAACGGTAATTTTTCGAAATACGAAAACTGCGATATTTTAGTAACTACTGAAGATTATTCACTCAAAATTGATATTTACAATAACCTTTAGACGAAAAATAAGAATATTGTACATTTTTGGAAAATGGGCGTAGCCACGCCCACTTATGGATACATGTGTATATCTTGGTAACCGCTGCACCAATTTCTTCCAAACTTGGCACAGTTGTTAGTCTTGCTACAGCATACCAAATAATTTTTAAAATCGGACAATAACCACGCCTGCCTCCCATATAACGGTAATTTGGAGAAATACGAATTCTTCGATAAATCAACAAATATTAAAGCTAATTTACTCAAAATTTATGCTTGCAACAATTCTTTACCAAGAAATACGTTTATGACAAAATTTTGGAAAATGGGCGTAGCACCGCCCACTTATGATCACATATATGTATCTCGGTAACCGTTCTACCAATTTGTACCAAACTCGGTATGATTATTGTGCTTGCCACATATAAGCAAAACGTTGAAAATTATTGGAATCAGATTCAAATTACGACCACTTTTCATATAACGGCAAATTTCAGAAATGCTTGAAACTTCAATATTTCGAAATTTAAGGACGCTAATTTACTCAAAACTGATGCACACCGGCTTACCATGTAGCGGTACCTGCGCCGGGTATTTAATGTTCGGCTCCGCCCGAACTTAGACTTTCTTACTTGTTTTATATGTAAACTAAATTAAATAAAAAATATATATGTTTTTCTTTTCATAATATTAATAGCTAATAAATAAAAGAAAATAATAAAAAGATGAAATAAAATAATATATATAAAATGAAAATAACGCAAAAATAAATAAAATTGTTTATAAAAATTAGATGACTTTAAAAGAAATGTATTTGCCAAACCCAATCTTAGGACAAACTAGTTTTACCTACGCTCATCTAGATCAGTGGCCACTGTATTATTGCGTAGAACACCTTTCCGCTTAAAACTAAAATCTTAAAAAAACTTAAAAAACTAAAATCTGGAGAATGCCCGTGGCCGCCGTTTGTCTTAGTATTCCCAGGGGGCCCGGGCACCGGGCACCACGGAAAGAGCCTATGGACCATAGATGCTAAATCCCGCACCGTATAGAACACTTAAAAGTTCGAGTTTTAAAGTGAATTTTATTAATGCGAAAGCATTGAAGTGAAGTGGCAAGTAAGTTATGGATGAATGTATAATCATAATAAATATTTCGAAGAACTAGCCACCTCAATTACCGTGACGCAGTCGCTATGAAAGTTTTCTAACCGAAGCCAAATAATCACTGAATGTTTTGGCTACTACAGAAATGCTAACGATCTTAAAATGTATTATTGGGTGTGTATTGTACGTAAATATTTTCGTATTAGCATATGCGAAGGAAGGCATATTTGTATACTGCGGCAAACACTATGCATTGTGATGTAAATAAACATTAAACGGATCATGGTCGTAGAGTGATCACGTCTCACGGGTACACTCATATATACAGCGTGGCGACAAATAACTGTTACCCAGGTTTTTTTTGAGAAATAGAAGAGTCCTTTATAGATTTTGCGAAAAAAGTATGTTATTGTTAATTTTCCACAGATTTTACTTTAGTTGTATTAATTAGTTTTTAAATTTTAATCCTTATTTACATTTGCCAGCAGTGTAAACTTTGAGAGAAAAGTTCATTTGGCACGCAGGTCTTCTTCAGTTAATTTATTCCATATCTTCTGTAACCATAGGCAAATTTTCTTCATTTTGAGTCCCTTATACTCCCCCTTTTGTCCAACATAAGGCCTCATACTCAAAAATCTAATAGACTCGGGACTGGTGACTAGGACGGCCATTCATTCGACCAACCTTATACAGTTTTTTTTCTTTTTTGTACTTTTTTTATACAAAGCCTAAGAAAAAATACACCTGAAAAAGACTTGCGTGCCAAATGAACTTTTCTCTCAAAGTTTACACTGCTGGCAAATGTAGATAAGGATTAAAATTTAAAAACTAACTAATACAACTAAAGTAAAATCTGTGGAAAATTAACAATAAAATACTTTTTTCGCAAAATTTATAAAGGACCCTTTTATTTCTCAAAAAAAACTGGGTAACAGTTATTCGTCGCCACGCTGTACATAACGTTACTGCCAATGAAAAAGGAGCTAAATGACTTTCTTTGCGAAATATTTTTTTTTTATTATTCTATTTGTGTGTTCTCAGAATATAACGTCATACACAAATTTAAAACCGTATCTCAAATTTTTTTAATGTTTTATCAATTTTAGATTCAGCCATTATCTAATAATCTAAAAAGTTGTTTGCTTCTTCCATATAGTTTTAAAATTGCCATTTGGGACATTTTACATTGACGACGACGATAAGCACGTAAACAGATTTATATCTGGGCACATGTATGTAAGTATAACAAAAGGAACATGTCTCGACTACTAGGGTGAGGCAGCTATATACATAATGCCTATTCCAAACGGAACTGATTTATTAAAATTATTCGTTTATTTTTGGCTCTTCAATAGTAAATGTTACAAAATTGTGCTAAGTATGCAAAAATTGCCGCTACCTGTTCTTCTGTGTTGTGTAAAAATTCCATAGCTGTACCGATTACCAGTGGCTCACTAGAACAAAGTATATATGTATGTTATAATTTTTACTATCGGAGTGTATGAATGAATGAATTATGACTGTAAATGAGCGATATGTACATACCCTCCAGTACTGCTGGAGTTGTTACTACTTTTGAACCGCTACTGCACCGACTCATAGGTAAGTAGCTACTCTATTAACCCGTGGTAGTGCAGAGTCTAACCAGTCGGAAGCAGAATAGCGAAAAACTACTACAGAGGGCGCCCATACATCACGCAAGTGACTACTTTTGTAACTACCGGTAGTGCAGAGAGAGCCGATGGTGGCTACCGCCTGGGACATTGCCTTGTAAAAGTAATCGATGAAATACACTGCAAGTAGTCGGTCGGTAATTGACGGTGTTTATCAGGTAGCAGACAGCAGTCCTGTAGTCACTCCCCCGTACTGCAGGGTACATACTTAAGAAACGAACATTCTATGGGTGTCGCCCGGCCCACACGATATCAGTTTGGGGTTACCTTTCTTAGGGCTTTAACGAAATAATGCCCAAAGGTTAGTAGTTGCTCACGAATGAAGCATTTAGGTCCATGTAATTTTACGCATAGTTCCTGTATTCAGTGACCTTTTGTAAAATATAACGAGATATTTTTTCCGTTGAACAGTTTAGCTCCATTTTTCCATTTACTTTTTAAAAATAATTTCATTTAAATGTTGTTCGCAGACAGAATATAACCGCCAACCTCAGCATTATACCGGCCTTTTTGTTGCCTGAGATTGAAGCCCTGATGTCGACAACATTTGGATTTTGGATTTTTTTTTTTTGGGTTATGTGAAGTCAACAGTCTTCGTCGATAAGCCAGCTTTAATTCAAAACATGGAAGTCAACATCATTCATGTAATTCGTGCATTACTGGAAAGAGTAATTGAAATTTGGATTTTAGATGCGGATGTTAAAAAGCTAACACCCGCGGATGCGGGTGCGAAAGAAATAATTTAGGTGAGTAAATTAGGTGATTTAGGTAAATAAAAAATGGAAAAGTTAGTAATTTTTAGTAATGGTTTTCTTTTATTTAGTACTTGAGTTTAAACACTGGAATATTGTATTTAATCAAAAGTAATGTTTCTGCCTTTTCGGGTTACAGCCTGTTTATTGAAAGGTCGTTAATCAAACCTGTGCCACTAAATAACTACTCGCTCGAGGCGACAAACTTGAAACTTGAAAAAATTGTAAATTATTTTCGATTGATGCTGCACCAGTTGGCTTTCAGTAATATTTCTTTTTTTATTGCAGTGCAATAACTCCTTTTTGAGAATTGCATCGGGCTGCAAATATCGGATGTATCCTCCTGACATTCATCTTCACAATCTAGCATCATGGCAAGATCGTTGTTTAAACACCGTTGTTTTCCAAAGAATTTTTTATTCTCATTCTTTTGGTTGTTTCACAATTTGGAGAAGATGTAACGTCATCAGCGTTTTTCAATTTTAGTTTTTGTAATTCATTTTTAATCCTTCTGTGCCTGCTTAGAAAAATGTGTGCTTATAGCGAGGTTCCAAATAGGTGGATATAGCAAATAAATTGTTATTTTCTAGGTATGAAAATTTCGAAGAAAATTCTGTTTTGAAAGTCGTGGCTGCCAGACGAATTAGTTTAAAGTCTTGTTGTTCTGTTAAAAGGCGCCCCGTTTTTTATAATAAATTCAATTATTGGAATCACGGACTATAAAGGTCTCAGATCTGCTTAGTTCCCGGGTGACTTCATGAAAACGTTCACCTGTAATCAATAGCTTGTAATTAGTTTTTTTTATTCGTTGAGCTAGACTTTTCCTAGCTGCAGGCAGCCACAATTAATTACTAACCGCTGTTGGTACCATAATCCGTCAAATCCGTTTTGTTGTTCCATACCATGCATTCAATATGCTTTGATATTTGGACGCAAATAAAAAATATCGTTAATATAATATGGAAAGGGCGTACTTCACATTGTCCCTGAAATGCAAAAACGCTACAACAAATAATTGTTATTGCATAAAACGATGTGGGAACTTTTGATTCGATGAAATGCATCATAATGAATTAACAAGTGAATTTTGGATTTTTAGTTAGTTACGTTTTTTTTTATTTCAGCGAAGATGTGGGTTACGCCCTTCCCATACTATACTGACGATATATTGCATGTCAAGTCCCACTCCTCAATAGATATTAAATTTGCCTTAAATTGTTTCTTATTAGATTTCTGAACTTGGCTGTCAACTTTTTCACATTCCATTTTATTTTTATTTCGCCGCGTGCAAATTTCAACAATTATCACATAATTAAAATTAATGTTGTTGTTTTCGAGCGCACAGAGGAGTATTTGCATAGTAAAACCGGTCAAAATTATTGGGTGTGTTCTTCTGCTAAGTAATAAAAGAAAACACGGAACTTAATCATAAGAAGCTGCTTATGGAAAATAAGAAGAAGAAAAAGTAGAAGCGAAAACTAGCGATGCATCCGGGTTTTTCAACAGACCTTTGACAAATAATGTTTAATAGTTACATATTTATTACCTAATTAAAGGTTACATTTACCACACGAATAGTCGATTCTCTTTACAGCTAGATGTTGAACATTTCCGCTGGAAATACCTATTGAAGGATCTTACTTTTTGATTTTAAATTACAAAAGAATTTTCATGTACGGGGACAGTTTTAAAATAGCATCTCCCAAAATAATTGGCTACAATTTGTCATTTTGTTTGCCAGATATACGTTTTTTCAGTGTTGTTGCACAATATTCGCATTCGCTATTTCGAATGCGGAAGCGAATGCGAATGTTAAAATTAATGCGCGGTCGCGAATGCGAATGTTAAAATTAATGCGCGGTCGCGAATGCGAATGTTAAAATTAATGCGCGGTCGCGAATGCGAATGCGAAAATTCCCAACAACCCTGATATATAGCAATGTACAAAATGTCTGAGTATGAATGCCAATTTAAGTTTTTACACTGAGAAAAAGGGTTAGTTTCGACAACTAAAGATATTTAGTTTCCGAATTTTGACAATACTTGGGAACTGTTACCAAGGATTGGGAACTATTACCATGGGTTGGTAATTGTAACTAAATACACTAAAGCTTCTGATATTCATCTAGGTTGTAACAAATCGTTAATTTAGTTCAAGGGTTTGGTAATCACTAATAAATTTTTCTTTGAAGCATATTTCTACAAACACCATTCAACTTAACGTATGGTTCCTAAAAGAATGTTATTAAGCTCTGCTAATGCAGATATACTTTCTTTCAACACATGGTTTAGTCATAGTTACCAAATCTTAGTTGAGGCAACCGCGATTTGGTTTGAGAGTGGAAAATATCCATGCTTGTGAGCCACCCTCAGGGTTGCCAACTATCCTTAGTTATGAGGTGCCAAATTGAGGATAAAAAAGTGCCAAAATGTGCCAAATAGAAGAATAAAAGTGCCAAAAATGGAGACATCCTGTTTAATCCTTCCCATTTAGCAATAAAATAAGAACCATATTTCTAAAACAAAAGTGCAATGCCAAAATAAGAAAAATCAGTTGAATAATCTTACGAAATTAGAAAATTTTAGTTGAGAAAAAGAAGTACACGCAAAGGATGTACGATGGGCCACGAAGGGGTGGTATTCAACACATATGTCAGTTTTTTACGTTTGAAGTGGTCCAGGTCAGCATAACAAGTTACTAGTATGCAACCTGGTCCTTTTGCACATACTTTAAAACTACGTCCCAGTAGACCACCTGGTCTTAAAATTTTTGCGGGGTGTGCATTGCTCAGCTGGCGCTCTTCGTATATGAAACACACATGTGCTCAGAGAGCGCTCAGCATTCTTAAAGGGTGGCCAGGGCTGCCAACTTGGCTCAAACCGTGCCATTTTTAGCCCTATTTTACATCAAATGGCACTTTTCAAAAATAGTAATTTTTTCACACACTTTTTCATTTTGCCTGGGAAGTGATTTAGGTCCATCGTCTAGCTCACTTACATATATTGTTTGGTGGAGTAATATACATTCTGTTAAATAATTTAAAAATTCATAGATGGTGCAACCAAATCAGGCACCTACCGGAAAATAATACCTTTCGAACAAAAGAAGAATCATTAAAATTGGTTGAGAAACATAGGAGCAGTAGGGAGGAATAGATTTGTATGGGATTTCGTTAGCGTATTAATATATAGATACTTACATAATTTAAATGCTCTATATGAATGTACGATGAGGAGTTGGGGTTGTTTGTGTACCCACGTCGCAGAAATACTGTGGCGATGCGGATGACGCACGGGTTGTTTTAACTGAGAAAGCGACTGAAAGTTTTTATAAACAACTAAAATGAGTATAGGGCAGAATAACATAAATAAGCCGTGGTCGAGTGGTTTGTGTGACATCAAGGCACACACCGCCAATCGGAGGAGAAGCTCGGCCAATCATATTAAACTTTGCACAGATTGCTTTGCAGAGCACAGTAGGCGTACTAATCTAAATGGTAATACAAGCACTTTGTGTCCAATTTGCCGTCAAATTGTTCGACAATCGATGAAAGTATTTATTTTACTTTTTCATGTTCCTTTTTTTGTTGAAACTTTGAATTATTTTATTTTCATACACATGTATATACTTACATACATATGTATTAAATATGTGCATTGAAATCTGTTAATTTCCAATTTCTTCGTATAATAAATGAAAACAAATATTTAGTTCAATGTTTGTTTGTTTATTCATTCATGTTGCTGGCTGTACATAAGACTATTGTCTTTTAAGCACATCATATTTTATACAATAATATACAATATTTTCGCTAACCTAGACTAAATTTTTTCGCACAAATTCTTTCAACAGATTAAACTAAATTAGATAAAAGTAAAAATTCTTTCAATAGATTAAACCAAATTAGATTAAGGTACAGTTTGAAACAATTAAAAGGCAAGAGTTAATAAGGTTTAGATCTTAAAGTATTCAAAAATCTCTGATTTAAAGCGCCTAGCATTCTCAATGGACACTCACTGGACAATGACAAAAAACATTCTCGAGGAAACAAGACAATTGTGCCTTGGTACAATGAGGCTGCATGTTCTACTTGAACGCGCAAAAGTCAATTTTTTAAAACGGTATTCCGGGGTTTTTTTATGTATCAATTTGTGCAGAAATAAAAGGCTACGATACTTTAAGAAAACAGTCACGCTACAGTTGAGTATTTTATAGCTACACTGTGAAATGTGGTCAAACTAGCGCTTGGAAAATACATATATTGCGCAATTATTTAGCGCCATTTGCAGCTTCCGCTCTCTGGTACTGTCCATTTGACCATAAACGAGTTCACCATACGAAATCAGTGGAACTATACATATTTTTACCAACCGTAATTTTATGTCTTGGGGTACAAAGTCCGCCGTGCGCCATAAATTTCTTAGTACAAAATATATTTTTTGCTAAAGTGGAGTTTATATGGTCAGTACACCCTAAATGTGAGTTAATTTTATAACCAAGACTTGTAACAACTGGTTCAAATTTGATCAATGTGTTCTCTAAGGCTAATGATGGAATGTAATCTTGCGAGTTTAAATGGGGTGAGATACATATAGCTTTGGTCTTCGTTGAATTTAAATTCAAATTATTAAGCTTTGCCCAAACAGATATCGAGTGAAGATCTTCACTGACTCTAGCTATTAAGTCTTCAGAAAGTCCTATAGGGCGAGAGAGGTAAATTTGGGTATCATCCGCATACAAATGAATGGACAGTATACTTATTGGACGGAAAGCAGATGGTGAAGAGACTGCGTGATTTTTCGGAAATGGAGTAACCATGGCTATCTTCCATGCGTCTAGAAACGTAGAAGTAGTGAAAGAAAAGTTTAAGATATGGGTCACGGTTGGAACTACGTATGAAAGGATCATTTTCAAAAATTTTAAACTTATACCGTCCACACCTATAGCGTTCGATTTAATGGAATAGATACTTCTTATTACATCGTTATCCGTTACAGGAGAAAAACTAAATTCTTCATTTGGTCTAAATAAAAGACCTTGGTCCAGTTTGAATTCGCTGCTATGTTGCAAACTGATCGATTGAAGGAAGTATTCATTCATGATGTTAACATCTAAATCGCATTCTAGGTTGCTTTTACTACCTTCGCCCACGGACTTCAGATTATTCCAGAGAGTTTTGGTTGGCAGATCCACGTTAAGTCTGGCCTTATAATATTGCCTTTTTGAATTTTTTGTTGCAAAAGTGGCACGATTTCTAGCAACACGATATGCCTCCCAATTTTCGTTTGTTGGTTTGCGCTTCCAACATGTGTATAATCTACTGCGCATTCTAGTAGTGTGTAGAACCTCCCCGTGAACCATGGCTGTTTATTTTTAGGAATTTTTGCAGATTTTAAAGAAATATATTTATCAAAGAGGTACGTTACCAAGGAAGTAAACCAGTTCAGTTTTTGGTTTATATCAGGGAAAAACCACGCAGTATTCCAATCTAGAGCGTTGGCCTCATATTCTAAAGCATTTATATCGACAGATTTGAAGTCTCTGTAAAAGAATGGTTGGACAGCATTTTTAAGACACAGATTGTAAGATGCAAATAACATATCGTGATCGGATACACCAGCAAGTGAAAATTGATCGCAGTGAAGCATGTTAACAGAATCCGATACACAGACCAGATCTAGTTGGCTTGGCTTACAATTAGGAGCAAAACGCGTTGGAAATCTGTTCATTGGTTGCAAACCAACAGAAGCCAATCTATCTATCAAATCGTTGGATCTATTGTCATTGTTTAACAGATCTATATCGAAGTCACCGCATAATAAAACATGATCATATTTAGGCGCAAAATCAGCCCCTTGGATGAATAAACCACTAAGGTTAAACATCTTACACGGATTATACACGCATACAACAAGACACTTTTCGCAACCATCCCCAATTTCGACTGAAAGGTATTCAACCGGATCGACACAATTTGATTTAAAATTGGTTTTTTGTCGCAGGCTGGATTTGCAATATATAGCAATTCCACCACCTTTCGACCCCGTTTTCCTATCGTTTCTTGTTAATTTATAATCACGCAAGTTGACAGCATTATCCATCACAGCTTCATTGAACCATGTTTCAGTTACACATACAACATCAACGTCGGAGTCTTGAAAGCCACGATCAATATAGTCAACTTTATACGAATTAAAACTTCGAGCGTTAAAGTGGCACAGTTGTAAGCCGGGATGTTTTTTACTAACAAGATTCAACAACAATTTTAAACTATTTTTGTCAGTGTTCGAACCAGTGCTAGTATTGAACATGTTCAGATCTACGATCGGCGCTGCTTAATTCGAGGTTCAGAAAGACGATGGCAGAAGCAAGAGAAAAGAACAAAGAAAATGTGAGACCAAAGAGGGAGACAGAGGAAATATATAAAGAGAAACTTACGGCTAAATAGTTGAATAAGTAAAACATTATTTCAGCAGTTTAAGCTACTTCTGTTACTTACAAGTGCATCAACGCTTTCTTTGCTGTCCACAGGAATCGCCTCTGTATTATGACGTACTCTAACATGTACTCTTCCCCGGATGCTGAAAGCAGACGATAATAATTTCTGGCGTTTAATTTGCCTTCATAGTAAATAGTTTCTCTATTGGCCTTGGTAAGACTCTCATGCACGTACATCTTTCCCTCGCCGCACAAACCTAGCATGCGACGAATTGAGCTTAATAAATATCGGCGCTGAGTTTGTTTGGCTATTGTTTGGTCGCATACGAAACGGCTCACGCATACCTGGATTGATGAAGTCAATCACCCGACATACCCCCGCAAAAACTTCACTCAAATTTTCATCGCTGCTCTGCGGTATACCATTTATCATGATGTCAGTTGAAACAGCAGAGTTCTCAAACTTTTCTAATTGTGCACGCGCTTTGCTTGCATCTTCTTTGAGTGCAGAAAGCTCAGAGTGCACTTTGTCATCAGCAGGCGATCTCTGGCTCTCCACAGCAGTTACTCTCTTCTCAATTTTTTTTATTCTATTCTACACGTTTGGTAACTTTGCTTAACATCTGCATAAATCTTTCCTCCAAGCCCTTCATGGATTCGCTGAGTTGTTTGACAATACTATCCTCGTAACTCTTTAGCTTCTCGTCCAGTAACTTCATCCGTTTTGACGTTAACATATGTTCGCCCTGTGGTTGTTGATCAGCACTTCGGCATTGAGACAGACTTGAAGCCGACGGGGAAGAAGTGCTATTTCGCGCCAATTGCTGCTGTTGTTGTTGTTGCTGCAATTTCGCTCCTCTCGTTGACATTTGCTCAGTAGGTAAATAAATATACTTGCGTTTCAAAAATGGAAAAATAATCGCCTCGCGCAAAAGTTATTTTCAACAGCAGGCCGTGGTATACAAAAATAGTCTTCCACGCTCTTTCACCACTTTTGGAGGCAATATTTAATTGGAATAAACACTTTAGCAGCACATAAAAGTCGCGATCTCTTGCAAGCAAGATTAACACGTCTACGCTCTGTGCATTCTTTTTCTGTGTGTTATCATATTAGTTAGGTTTTATTTAGAACAGGAGGTTTTGAATGTACATATTCTAAAATGGAGACAAGAGCCACAATAAAGATAAAATAACTCCCGCGGGCTTTATTTCATTTTTAGGAAATGAAGCCCGAGGGCGTTATTGCCATATCGAAAGGGAAACAATGCCCACAAGCAAAAGGCAATTAAGCCCGTGGGCTGAATTTCTTTTTTGAAAAGGCAATAACTCCCGCGGGCTTTGTTTCTTTTTTTTTAGGAAATAAAGCCCATGGGCGTTATTTCCGCGGGCGTTATTGCACTCCACAATTTACGAGCTAGGAATCAATGCTTTCGCGCAATGCTAAAGAACACTGACGTACCTTTAGCGAATTTTAATAGATATTTTAGTCCTTTGTCGATTGCTGCTTGTAGGCTCTGCAGCTATACCTTGCCGAGCAAGGCGAGTATTTGCCTGCTGAACGGTTTCCACGGGAAAGTTACATTTCCTGCATTAGACCTAACTTAAATACATGTGCACTGAGCAAAAAATTCGCTGCTAGCAATCCTATCAGGAGCCTCTGTTCTTCTTGTTGATATTAGGAAATTAGTAAGTTTCCTATGGTATGAATTACACATAACTTTTGCAAGTCTGCAACCCTGAGTTCTTTTGCAAAGCCTGTCCGCTTGGTGGCCAATGAGCAGATCTTGCGATTTTTTGATTTCCCCAGGAGGCATTGGTACATTTGTCATTAGTGAGGCATCTACGAAGACGCGTTCCTTGACTAGCTCGTCAGCTCTCTCATTACCTTCAACCCTCTTGTATCCTGGGACCCAATATAGGTGGACGGTTTGAGACAGCTAGCCTTCTTGAAGACTCACTACAGTCCGCGACGGTGATCGAATTTGTTTCATATGAAAGGCTCTACGCCTTAATGGCCGCCTGACTATATAAAAATTTATTTGCTTGCTCGGATTAATTTCAAGCAGTATCTCTGCCGCTTCCTTTATTGCAAAGATCTCGGCTTGGTAGATGCTGCGGTGACCTGGTAGCTCAACGGACCTATGAATTACCGGTTCTGTGCCATATACTGTTGCCCCCACTCCTTCGTCCATTTTAGAACCGTCTGTGAAGATGTGCGTTGCGGAAGACCGGGAGAAAGTCCCCAAGTGCAGCCTAACATCTTCTTACATGTATACTGTGCTGCCGAGGACTTCCTCACCCGCTCCTCTCCATTAAGCTTCCATGACAGTTTAGGTTTATCCCAAGCTGGGATCTTGTATTTCCAAGTGAATAATACTTAATCAGTATTCCTGGCGTTAACGCTCCGTCCCACTTCTGTGGGCCAATCACTAATGGTATTCAGCGTCTGGTTTGCCAGTGAGCTGAGAGACACTACATATTTACTGCTTATGATATCTGAAATGTCATCTACATAAGCCGTTAGCATGGCTGCTCCTCCTTCTATGTTTGTCAATAGTTTTTTACCACAAACGTCCATAGGAGTGGTGATAGAACCCCTCCCTGTGGTGTGCCGAAGAGTAGGATGTGCCACTATCGAGGTGATTCCTTCTATTAGAGCTTGTTTCGAGGCGTTATTACACGCTCCCGCTATGTCAAGAAACAATCCTAAAACATATTCTCTATTTTCCATGGCTCCTTCTATCCGTCAAATAATATTGTGGAGAGCTGTGTCGACTGATTTGCCTTTAGTGTAGGCGTGCTGAGCTTTCGAGAGTTGTCTCCCATCTTAACTGTCATTGATGTGTATATATATTAGCCATTCCAGAGTTTTCAGTAGAAATGATGTTACGCTAATAGGCTTATAATCTGTAGGTATGTACTTTTGCCTAACGCAGCCTACAAATAACTCACATAGGTATTCTAGAAATTTTGCTTCCCGCTTTTTGAAGCCTGGCTGGGAATATAACATCGATGCCCGGCGATCTAAATTGCGAGAAGCTATGTAGCGCCTATTCGATTTTTCCCGGAGTTACTAAACCTTCTACAGTCAGATCTAACCCTCCGGTTTCCATTTCTGTGAGCTCCGACCCTGGAAGTCCTGCCAGGAAGTGTGCGTCCTGAATTTAGTCCAGTCAGTTCTTTTCGGATTTCTGAACTTCTCTACTTTTCACCCTATTTTTAGAGGAATGTCAAACCCCATATACGAGTGGTCAGAGAAGGAAGGCCTGCTGAGTACCTTCCAGTTTTCTATTGAAATTCCTGGCTCGGAAGACAGGGTTATATCTAACACGTTCTTTGACGTTGGTCCTAAGTAAGCAAGTAGTGACTCACCCCGTTCGTTAATGTCGCCACAGCACTAGATAGTATGGTAGGCGTTTGCGTCCGCTCCAATGATTATATGCAGTTCTCTCCGCCTGCAGTCTTCCACCAAGGTCCTAAACTCGTTCAGTAGAGCTTAACTGTTGTGCGACATGTAGCAGGAAGCTAGGGTAAGTGTGCCCTCCTTTTCCCGTTCGATGGTCGCAACCGTCAAGTCTTCTGTGCTGCAAATAGACATTAAGTTTGAGGGAAAATTCTTCCTTACTATAATCGCAGCTCTCACCCTGCCTTCTGACTTCGTGTAGTATAAGCTGAATTTCGGTGAATTAATACCAGAGACCATCTTGCCAGCCGCAAGACTCCTGGACCAAAGCCACGTCGAACGATTCCCCCTCCAGCGTTAGGAGGAGCTCATTCGAAGCCAACTTGTTATGTTGCAGGTTTATTTGAAGGACCTGCAACATTAGCGCATCGCTCGTCACCCATCTCCCTCGCTACCTCCATGGTCCCATCACCATCTTTAGCTACATCTTCCGCTATCTTTAGGTCGATGAAGATATCAAGACCTAGGTCTTTCTCGACTTAGCCCTACTTCAATGGTGTTCGCGTCGTCGTCTCTAGGGTTACGCTTCTTCAACCGCAGATGTACGCTTCCCATACCCCACGACATTTTGCCGTACTCTAGGTACAGCAAGTCTTCCGCCACTTTCTTTATTTGGAGGATGTAGCTCTGGCCCTCCTCCGTCGGCTTAGATACGTGAAGTACCTTACAATCCCGTGTCGGTATATTCGGGTTTTGTACCTGCAACAAGCGCAGGGCATCTTCCGACTTCACCACACACGGGATCCGTACCTTCGCCTTCGGAATCGTGGGGATCAGAGCTCTGTCCACCACCTCTAGACGCGCGTTATCACCTTCCCTTTGGAGGCTTGGAATCACTCCCTTCAGCCATACTAGTGTTGCGCTTACATTGCTTTTAACGAGCTTGACCCCGGTTAAACCAACCTGCGCCGTCAAATGAAGGCATAGGTTTGCCCGGCTTTTCGTGCATCTGCCTGATCATTAGGCTCAATAGCTCCCTCTCTACAGATTTCCACCTTTCGGTGGTCATCTGTCTATAGGGGTCGCTTAGTCTCTCGGGACCTGGGGTCCCGTCTTTACTCTCGGCTTTCTCAGCTTGCCCGCTGCTCTTTGCCCTTGCCGCATTTGAAGTCGACGGTCCGTCATCTTCGCTTTTGTCTTGCCTTGCGGCCTTGTGTAAAAGTTTGTCGCTGTGTGCGGAGTTTTTCTGTCGTATAATATCCGGCCTCTCGTTTTCCGCTGAGCGCTGCCTTTTATACTCGCCCCTAGCCTGCTTCTCCTCTAAGCTGTAACTTCGATTTTTTGCAGAATAGCGTTCGCCATCAAACTGCTCGCGCAAAGAACTTACCGTCTCTCGTGCCCACGCTAATCTCTCGCTCTCACGGTATATCGGATCAGCGACGGCTCCCAGGTGCTGGATTATACCCAGTACCGCTTTGTATTGCGATTGAGCCTTCCTCCACTCTCTATTTCGCTTTTTTTTCTCTGCCGTCTCCGCGTCTTTGCTAGGGCTTGCAGAGCTCACTGAGACGCTGCTCTCGTCACTGTCGGAGTCGTTGATCGCTTTTCCCATTGGAACTCTAGCGAGCAACTTCCTTTCTTCTTCTTTCTTCTCCTCCTTTTTTTGTTTTTGTTTTTGATGTTGCTCATCTTGGTCGTACGACCTCTTGCAAGACGAGGCGGCGTATTGCTCAACAAATACTGTGGGAAAATGTATTGGCCAGGTATTGGACTCCTTGATCCAGCCTCTGTAAAGAAATTTACCTCAAAACCACGATCAAAGATCATTTCCGTATAGCAAAACTTAAGGAGCTTAAGTACACAGCACTGACACCTGATCTTCTGATCTTAGCTGGATACCGTCCTGATATCGCACAGGCTCACTCTGTAGTATCCATTTCCAGTCGGAACCCTCGCGGAGGCTTCATTGGAGGATTTTCGCCAACCTTGGGATGCTTGAAATCAGAGTTAAAAGTTCTATCGATCAGAATTTTTTTTCTGCTGCCAAAGAATTTTTAACTTGCAGAAGTATACGGTTTACTACTAATATAATTAGAAACTAGTCAGCAACATTCTTCACTAGTAAAGGAGCCGATTTCATCTGTGGAAGCGAGAAAACCGTTGCATTACAAAACCTTTCTATTACTGAATCATGTTCGTCTGATATATTCGCGCACGCCAGACGGATTTGTTGGATGTTAGTGGATAGCTTAAGTGCATATCATGAACCAACTAACAAGATCACCCAGCACGGCAACCGTGTATTTGTAATTGCATTTGAAAAAAAAAATAATGGTTCTTTCATTCACACACAGGTTTCATTCCGTTTTATTCACATGGCGGCGAAAAAATGACGTCACTGCAAAAAAATTACTTTTTTCTCGCACGCCGTGCTGGGTGATCTTTATTCGTTCGTTCATGAGTGCATATGTTATTCTTACTGCCGTCCCTAAATTGGAGCGCTAAGCGTTGCGTTATCCATTGTCAACGAGTGTCATCGCGCGCTATACCCAAATCAAACGTCGTCAATTTTGACGTTTTCTCATGTCCTCTCGTTTTTATTCTCGTTTCCTTTTTCACTTCTTTGTCCGTTCTCTTTCTCTTCGTCTTCTGCATCCAACTTCAGCACGTAACGCCCTGTCAAAAATGAAAATTCCATTTGCTCGGCGTTAGCGCAGCGTTATTGTGGGATGCTTCATACAAATTGTATGGGCATGAGGATTTTTGACAGTTGCTTGGCGCTTGACGCGCCAATTTAGGGATGGCAGTTATACATATACATGTATATATGTATGTAGCGATTGCTTGGCATTGGAATATCTTGCAAAACCGCTATCGAGCAGCATCAACACAAGTGGCAGTGAACTAAAACAGAAATAAAGCGAGGAAGAGTAAAATAAGCTACGGCAACACAACGAAGTGAATACGGGCCTCGTCGTTTATAAAATAAGTCATCATCTTAATTGAGACAGTAAACTCGATGTTGTTGTTGGCATTTTTGTTTTTGGCGTCGATTTTTTTACGCTGCTGCCTGCCCATCACCTACCAGTGATGGAAAATCAAAATTTAAAATTGTGCCTAATTTTTCCGAAAAATGTGCCTAAATGCAGGTCAATGGGTCAGTAAATTAAAAATCGTCGATAGGTTTTATTTCCTTTATAAAATATATATACAATACTTATTTCATGTTAGAAACACAGAAGTTCACGGAAACCCTTTTTTATATGCGTTCTCTCTTTTATGAAGAGTAGGTTAGATTAGGTTGGAGTGAGCACACGTGGACTGGAAAAGCCCGTTGTGAAACCACTGGCCGAAACCATTTTTTCCCCTCCCTTAATAATTGAACCACCGAGTGCGTTTTATATAGAACAAAAAGGCGAGAACGTTCGTCGAGTTCAAATCGGCTAAACAATCTAGAAAGTACTTGTAGAAGAATTGGTTGCGCATGTTGGCCAGGGCGGGACAATGGCAGAGATAGTGTTCGACGGTCTCCACCTCTTCCTCGTCCCTGCAACTGCGACAAAAATCGTTGGTGGGGTATCCTAACCTTTTTCCGTGTGTGCCCATCAGGCAGTGTCCGGTGATTACCCCGACTACTAATCTGAGAGAGGAGCGGTCCAGCCGGGTGAGAGCTATGGATCGCTTTATGAAGAGTACGTTCAATAGAAAAATCCTATTTATATACCCTTTAATTTATGCATATGCTATATTTTAATAAATGTATTTTATTACGGACTAGTACCCCATATTTCTATTTATATTTTGGCAAATGGAACAATATTTAGAAATATTTCAATGTTTTAATGAATTA
>NW_023458657.1:175352-190184 GCF_013731165.1 Rhagoletis pomonella
ATATGCAGTTTATAGTCCATTCAATTGTAGTATAATAAAGTGCAAGGTTAAAGCGGCTAGGAATGCGCGTTGATTTTTAATATTTTTTATTTTTTTGCATTTTCTTTATATATATTGTTATTGTATGTTCAAAAATTTAAGTATGCTTTATATTGATAAGTAGAAGAAAAGTGCATAAATGAAAAAAGTTCCCAAAAATTGACGCGATTTTGAGTTATTTCATACTTTAACTTTATTATACTAAAATTTAGTAGACTATAAAACTGCATACCCGAAAGTACTTGTGTAGTTTTAAAAAAATTACGTAGGAACAAAAGTCGTCGTTCAATATATAATCCTAAATTACAAAAACACAAAGCATCAGTATATTTTATTACTTAAGTATTTATAGATAAAATTTCCAGCCATCTTTATAGCCAACATATTTCTGTTTTCGGTTTCAATTAAATTTTTAAATGAAAAAATGCGCCCAACTCAAGCTGAAGACAGTGTCCCCTGCGCGATATGAAGCACATATGGAAACATCAACTCATTCAATTAATTTCTCAGGCAACCTGCATAGTCAGCTAATGCTGAAATATGTATCTAAAATAAGTATATGAATATTTAAATCTAAAGTATATAGTAAATGAGATTCAATATTTGCTTTAGAGATGAAATCGCGACAAATTTGTTTAAAGAAAAACTGTAAGCGTATATGCAGAATGTGAATGAGAGCTTCTTCTGCTTGCATTTCTATGTTTATACATTTATCAGTTTAAGCATATACGATTAAAAAAAAGTAAAAAAAATTTACTTGCGGGTCCGAAAGAAATATTTATAAGTTGCATTGAGCTACGCCAAAATAGTGCCGAAAATCAATCGAGTGTGCTTAAGGTGCCTGCTGCTTTCGAAAGGGTCGAGAATGGCTCAATGCACACTTATTTTCCATCACTGTTGCCTACTGCCTGCAGCACGTTGCCTTCGCCTTCACGGAGTTTTGGTTGCTATTGTATTTCATGTTCTGTCGCACAGGGGCAAAGAGAGCACTACATGCAGTCTTAATCATTTAATTCCCGTCGTGCCGGAGGTAATAACGACAGCACAGGCAACAAACAGCAATGCAATGGCAGCAACAAAAAAACTAAAATAAGGACGGCATGGCAGAAGACTGTTTTAAGTTTTAAGACTTTGGTGGATCGAATGATTTTTTCCTTGAATGCTGATAATGAAGTTATGTTGCAGCACGCATAACTATGCATGTACATGTGTATGATGTACATTCAAAGGTACTTACATTTATGTAGACGAAGATGCTGCTAACATCAGCGTTATTTCCTTTGCTACAAAAAATAAAAGCAAACGAACGAGTACTCTTGCCTGCATACATGTGTATGTATATTAAAAGGCTTACTGTATGAAATGAAGTAAGAAAACAAAAACAAAATCCAAAAATATAAACAATATAAAATTTTATGTAGTGGTGCTTACATTTACGATCTTAACCTACGACTCATATACATACATATGTATGTACTTACGTTCATATGCATATACGTGTATACTATGTACATACCAGAGAAGCGTAGTGAATCTTCATCACACCGAATGGATTTAAGTCACTATCCATAATTCTTTTCACTTGTCTAGTATATCCATCCACACTTATTGAAATGCGTTCGAACTTCATATCCATACTTAAGCTGATGCCAGATAAAACTTTGTAGATTTGCGTGACATTTATAACTTTGTCAGCAAAGCGCCAGACACAAAAGGTATGCCACAATGAACGCCAAGAAAACAATTTTGTACTGCTTTTTTACTCGTCAAAATTGCTCTAGATTTTATATATTTTGCTTTAAAAATATCAGCAATGTAATTAATAGCGTTTTCTTTTCTCTGCCCTTTTATAGGGCCCTTTTATAGGGGAACTCTTGCTTTGCGTTGCCCTGAAACCAGAGAAAATGTTGCATTCTTTATATGAGAATGAAACAGAAAATATACTACTCCATTACAATTTATTTATAGAACTTAATAAAACCTTTAAAAATTTTAGAGCAAAACACTTATTTCTGATACGGAAAATAATTGCATTTTTACAAGCGTAAATTAAAAATCAACCATGCAACTCTCACCCTCACGTTTATTTGAGGGTAGAAAAGGCAGCAATTTTGCCGGATCAGAGCGCAACCTGCGGAGAAAGCAACCCGACGCCTCGTGAAAGGGCTGAGAAAAGAAGATGAAAATGTGACAGCGCTAACACAAGGCAGAATAAGTGCAGTCTTTTTTCGAGAAAAGAAAACGCTATAAGTTGTATGTTTCTAGATGAAAACTCGAATTTGGACGAAACAAAATGAATATTAAACCGGCTGATTGTCAAAGCGCGCAAAAAGATGGCAGTTGGCCATCTTTTCGCTTCGCGCTGCAGCTTCAACGATCTATGTGGCATGCCTTGTGCATCTTCATACAATTAATCTTATCTGTCAAAGCGAATCTGTCACGAAAAGCGAAGCAAAAGTTTTATATGGCATCAGCTCTAGGTATGAGGTATCTATTCTTTTCATACTTAACAATATGCATGAGGATCTCTATGAGGATTATATCGCTACTGTTGTATTTGCGTGCAAATTTTTATGCGGATCCCGATTTTTGCTCCTGAAAACACAGCTAGACTGGAGACAGAGTAGCATTCAGGGCTGCCAACTATACTTAGCTATGAAGTGCCATATTGAGGATAAAAAAGTGTCAAAATGAGCCAAATAAAAAAATAAAAGTGCCAAAAAAAGGTGTCGTTCTTTTTAATTCATCCCATTTAGCATTAAAATTAGAAACACATTTCTAAAACAAAAGATCAATGCCAAAGTAAGACAAAACAGTTGTATTCACTAAACAAATTAGAAAATTTTAGTTGAGAAAAAAAGTATACGTAAAGAATTTCCCAAAAATGTATTGAAATATTTACTAATTTTCAAAGGTGTAATTTTGGCATTTTCTAATAAATTGTAAATTAAGTGCCATTTGAAGTTTAATAGGGCCAAAGATGGCACGGTTTGAGCCAAGTTGGCAGCCCTGGTTGCATTTGCGTCAGTTTATCAAGATTGTTCAGTGAAATCGCTGGAGAAATTTATCAGAAGTGTGTAAACTAGTTTCCATACAGGTTATAAGGTTTACACGATTATAAGTTTATAGGTTAATAACGCACTTATAAGATTGATAAATACCCTTAATATGTTCTATTATAGTGATTTCGTTTCAACCAAAAAATATCGCCTTTTGATTGCCCCTTTCTCATTTCGTGTTCGATTACAAATTAAAAGCAAAGGGTGGGAAATGTTGTGTTCGTTTCTTAAAATGTCACACTCTTGTAAGGCAAAAAGGGCTTTGTCAATGGGGATGGTTGCCCTCAAAATCAGATGGTTGGTAAGAAGGTAAAAACATGCCTTACTGCAGGGTTGAGTGTAACATCAAACAAATTTTGCATCGGGAAGGGCAACATTTTTTGGGAGAAACGAAATCACCATTAATAATGGCCTTGAGAGGAATTTCTCCAAGCAGTTGAAGCCAAACATATGTACGTTTTAATCAATGTTTATGCCCCTTTACGAAGGAGGAAGGCTATTGGAATTCCCGCACTGAAAGGAAAACGCCTTGGAAAATAAGAGAAAATTTCCAGATAAGTTATTTGTACTTAAAATAATGTGCTTATACCGAATATACGTCCAAATTTAAGAGGCTGAAGAGTAGGTACAATTTGACCTAGTTCTACATCACTATTTTTCACCACATGTTCGCTTCTTCCTCTTCTTCTTCAAAATTATTCTTTACTGTCTCATTCTCTCAATATTGTGTCATCACCAGGGTTGCCACTGACGAAAAAAATACTTACCATCCACTTGAAAAAAATCTACAAAATCTGGAAAATATCGACTAATAACTTTTTTTTTAGTTATTTTAATAAAAACTGTAGTTTTGTTCTATCGCTTCAACCAAAATCGAAAGTTATGAAACTAAAGGCAACAACGAAACTTCATCATTTGGAGTTTTTATGGAAAAATGTAGTGATTTTTTTTACTATCCACAAAGATTTTCAACTAAAAAATTGTTTATAATTATATTTTTCTGTATAATAATATGGACTGCGCTGTAACCGATCCAAATCAAGGATTAAAAGACTAAATTAAGAACTTTTTACTCTATATTCTTAGAACACATTTGGGTACGTAGTTTTATAACCCATGGAAATATATGGGCAGTTCACAAGGTGTTGTAAACTTTTATGTTGTAAATGAACGTTGTATCAGAACACAATACTTGTAAACAGACTGATGTATGTTGCATATTTTATCGTTTTATGTTATTTTCCATTACTGAATCAGCTGATCAAAAATAGTTAAGAAAACAAAAATGCCAGGCGAAAGTGAAAAAATAAAATTATAGCTGCTTTATGTAAAAAGCAATAATTCGATTTGTTAGCGGCTGATTCAAGTAAGTACTAGTTGACTATCTGTATACATTTCTCCATTCAATGCCCATTATTTGTATTCTTCCGCAGGTGACGAAGAAGACGAAATTATTGAACGTTCCGCGATGAATATGCTTTGTATATTAAGCAATTGTGCAGGTTCACACAAATGGTCCGTCTCCGGCCAGAAGAGTTTCGCTACATCTTAGCCTTAATAAAGGACGACGCTGTTATTAAAACTAGTTCCAGTGGATTACAGCTTCCTATAGAGTTGCAACTGAAAATAGTCCTTTATCGGTTAGGATCATCTGGCGATGGGCAATCGGTGCGTAAAGTGGCTTCAATTTTCGGTGTAGGTGATGGAAGCACCATTAAAAATGTAACCAAACGGGTTTTTAAAGCCATACTGCGCCTTAAAAATAAATTTTTATTTTGGCCCAATGAATGCGAACGGCAACGAATTGTATCCTTGACCAGCAAAGAGATGCCCGGATGTGTAGGCTATGTTGATGGATGTGAAATAAAGTTAGCCGAAGCGCCTGTCAAACGGCATGAATTTTACTTTTCACGGAAGCGCCAGTATTCTATAAAACTTCAAGCGATTTGCGACTACAATTTAAGCATAGGACAGATAACAACAGGTTATCCGGGAAGTGTGCATGACGCAAACATTTTTTCAGAATGCACTCTCTCAAAACAACCAGAACGTTTCTTATCCCCATCACAATGGATAGCTGGAGATAGTGCGTATCCCCTTAAGCCATTTTTAATTACGCCGTTCAGAGCAAACAGTACCGAGTATACACAAGGAGAAAGAGAGTTATTTAATAAGTACTTTTCATAATATCGTGTACGCATTGAGAATTGCTTCGGTATTTTGAAAGAAAGGTTCAACAGCTTAAAGGAGCTCAAATTTAGAATGCATACGACTGCGAATAATACTGACTGTAATGAGTGGATTATGGTATGCTGCATCCTACATAATATTCTAAGAGATATTCATCGTGAAAATGAATATGGGAACTCAGTTTTAGTACCACAATTTGACTTACCCTTAGGAAGTAATACAAGAATCTTCTTACTCCATTACATTAAAAACCAGACAGGATAATATACATTTGAGTGGTCCAAGAAATCATTTTTTTTAATATTATTCAGTGCTCACGCAAATTTGTGTTCCTTTTGCTAAAAAATTAAAGTACATAACTTCATTTAAAAAAAAAAAAAAAAAAAAATATAGAGGTCGCTGAAGTCCATTTTTGTTTTGCTTAAAATTACTCGTCCTTCAATCCGTGCGCACGCGAAATTCCTCTGAAAATTTAAGTTTTGTAAGATCTTATAATATGCTGTCAAGGCCGCTATACACTAGGAGAGTTATTTTTTCGATCCGGCTCTTACCTTCTTAGATAATATGAATAAATAATAAAAAAAACGAGAAAAAACCCAAAGTTGTACTTTAAAATGTCATTATTTCATAGAAAAATTTTATTTGATTTTAGGTCAATGATGATTTGTATAGCCATAACCTTAGCGAACAAACTGAGTCATCGCAGATGATTTTACGTTCATTACTTCTCGAGATATCAGCAAATTATTGAACCTGAATCTAAAAGTGTGGCTGATGCCTGTATTTAAAAAATGTACCGCTTTAAGTTTTCGGACTTTGGAGAATTTTGCAAAGTTTATTAAAAATTGCAAACTTTTTAATAACAATTTCTAAGAAACTTTCAAGTATGCAATTTTATAGCTCACTAAATTTTAGCATAACAATTTTCCAATTTTAAATGTCTTAAAATTCCATTCGATTTGTTAAGATATGTATTTATGCTGAAGGCGTTATGCATATCTATATACGAAAAATTTGAAAATATACAGGGTGTCCTAGACCACCGGTTGACCCCCTCTAAAATGGAGAGAAATGTTTTTATTGAAAACGGCAAAACACTAAATCGGGAATGCTCTCTCATTTGCTGATTTCGACCAGAAGTGGGTTAAACTGACCGGAAGTAAATTTTTCCTAATTAGATATGCATGTTTTTAATAGAGATTCTGATTCTAAGGATAAAAATACGTAACTTTTGGTTGACATTTTTTCTCGGAAGTGCCTTTTTCAACCTCTAAATGACGCTCCAACTTTAACTAAACGTGAACTCCTGCCATTTCAAACAAAAGTTGCGTATCTGTCACAGAGAATCCGAATCTATTGTAAAAACATACATACCACCAAAAGATAGGGCATCCGCGATTTAGTAGCTTAAATTTTCGCGGTTTTCAATAAAAAACATTTCCCCCATTTTAGGGAACGACGGGTGGTATAGGACACCCTGTATTATATGGAAAAAATGTAAAACCCCACCAGCAAAAAAAAATCAAGAATTAAGACATTTGAAGACATTTAAAATTCGAATATTACTAGACTAAACTTTAATGAAATATAAAACTGCATACTTGATTTTTTTTAGAAATTCTTATTAAAAAGATTGCAATTTTTAAAAAACTTTGCAAAATTCTCCTAAATTTCGTAAGAAGTTTGGAATTTGGATTTATATGGTGCTTGTTAAAACATAAGCCATATTTTAATAAAAAAATTACGAAAAATATTTAACAGGAAAAATATTGCGAATATTAAAAGAAAAAATAAGCGTTTACTTAATTTTATGAGTAACCGTACATATTTTATTCAAATTAAAGTAAATGCTGAATATCCATTGTTAACAAAAAAGTAAAAATTAATTCATAAAAAGAAATTCATTTAAAAAAATACGTATAGCAACTAAAAATTATTAGTGGTTCTGGGATATTTCAGTCTTAGCTCCTCCATGGCCACCCTCTCTTCCATTTCCAGCCTTTGCGATTCTATGCGCTCCCGGCTTAAAATATGCATTTCTTTCAATTCCAACTCCTTCCCTCGAAGCTCCAATTCTTTCTCCTTCAGAACTAATTTTTTTCTTTGGCTTCGGATTCTTTCTCCATTTTCTGGGTTTTTAATTTGATCAGTTCTTCATGCGTTTTCATAATATCCGAAACAGCAGTCCTTGAATAAATGCCCCTACGACTGGTTGAGGGGGCAGCTTCAATTTGTATTTCATTTGGGACCTGGTCCAGATATTCTATTTGCAGTGGCGTTGAATTTAGATCGCTCTCCGCCACAATCACACTGAAATCATCAAGGCTTTCTACGACCGTACATTCTTTTAATCTGCTACCAAAAATTTCTTCAAATTCGTAATATTTTTATTTATTTTTTTCAAATATTTTTAAGCAGGGTGCCTAAAATTAAAAGTTGCGAACTTTATCTCTACGTACATACATATGTAGCTACATACATAAATATATTCATTCAAAATAAACTTACTCCTCATCGTCTCGCCGTCCATACTGCCTGCACCCGTCGACCCTTCAAAACCTTTTGTTTTCTGGTAGACATCACGCATGTTTCGCACTTTTGCGCGCGCTTGTTTCCACTCCACATTCACATTTTTTTCCTCGGCGAAGCGCTTGTAGAAAAATTGGGCATTTGGTTTCTGCAAAAAGTGAAATTAAGCGATTTTTAACACAAAATAAGTAACAAACCTCGAAGTCGCGATTTTCATTTAAGAATTCAACCAGCATCTTTTCTTCTGCCATTTCCCATTTCCTTATTGGGTTGGAGCGTATGCGTTTTTTCTTGCACTAAAATTAAATAAATAAAAAGTAGTTAAAAAATCAGAAAATAATAAAAAAAAAATTGTTATTCCATTATAATTACCGGTATGTCACTCGGATTAATTATTTTTTTTTTAATTTTTTTTGAAATTTCACAATTCTACTAATAAGATGAAAAAAACAAACAAACAAAATCAGTTGATCGAATAGCACACTCAATAAACATAGGCATCTGAGTTGTATTGATGTTATTAAAATTTTGTATGTGAAACAGCGACAATACTGATACAACAGTTGTAACACTATAAAACTACACAATCATGGGCGTAGCCAGAACGAAATTTAGGGGGGCCCATACAAAATAAAAAATTCAAAACCAATAACTTACTTATGTACTAAAATTTGTTTTATTATAGCTTAAAATTATTGTAACCAATAAAGGTAAATATGTTGTACAAAAAACAAATAAACAGAAGTTCACAAAAGTTGATATAAAACTATTCGTCGATTTAAATTGTTAACTTTTTACTGAGCATGTTTATTTTACGAGGAGGAAGCATCGAAAGCCTAACCCCTTCCGTGTGAGACTTTAACCCAAACTAAAATTCCTACCGTCATGTACCGTTCCCCTCCCGTTACCACCGTTAAGGATTTCGTCGGGATTATAACACTGTGTGACTGATAAGGTTATAGATCTATTCTCTTCCTCTTCTTCCTTTTTGGCGCTGTAACCGCCAAAGCGATTTTGACCAACTGACGCCTATTAGAAATGCCAAGTGAAGCCAGAATACTTTCAGAGCTGGGGCGTCGGTGTCCATTCGAACGACATGATCAAGCCAGTTGAGCCGCTGTATTTTAATACGCCACATACCAGCACGGGCATGATGAGTGATTTATAGTGTGGTTTTCGTACGTCGAGAGAGGACTTTACTCCTGAATTGCCTACTCAGTCCAAAGCAGCACTTGTTGGCAAGAGCGATTCTGCATTGGATTTCCATGCTGACATTATTACAGGTGTTAATGCTGGTTCCCAAGTAAACGAAATTCTCTACTTCCTCGAAATTATAACTGTCAAAAGTGACGTGGGTGCCAGGCGCGAATGTGCTGATTGTTTGTTTGATGACAGGAGATACTTCGTCTTGTCGTCGTTTACCACCAGACCCATTCGCTTTGCTTCCTTGTCCAACTTGGAAAAGTCAGGACAGACTTCGCGGTTTTTCTTACCGATGATGTCAGTGTCATCGGCATAAGCCAGCAATTGTACGCTCTTGTAGTAAATTGTTCCTAAGCGGTTCAGTTCTGAAGATCTTATTATCTTCTCCAACATCAGATTAAAGAAGCCACATGAAAGAGAGCCGCCCTGTCTGAAACCCCGTCTGGTGGCGAAAGGCAACAGAGCAGAGCTGGTGGTATTACTCAACGTCATTTTTCACAGGCGTATGACAGACATAGCGGCATATACCTTTAAGTACTGTCGAAAGCGACTTTAAAGTCGACAAATAGGTGGTGAGTGCGGATCATTTTCTCGCGGGTCTTTTCCAAGATTCGGCGTACTGTGAATACCTGGTCTATGGGAGACAATACATTCGATAAGACCTTGCAACCTATGCTTAGAAGGCTGATCCCGCGGTAGTTGGTACGCATGGCGGGGTCGCCTTTCTTGTGGATTGGGCAGAGCGCACTTGAATTCCAGTCGTCGGGCATGCACCTTATTACCTCCTTGCCATCGTAATTAAATAGCTCAGCTGACAGGCCGTCAGCTCAAACAGCTTTGGCACTTTTCTTCATAGTCAGGCGCTGGGATATCGACTCCATCGTCATCGACTGGGACCTCGAAGTGCTTCCGCTATTCAAAAGGGTCGAAAAGTGTTCCCTCTATAATCTGAGTACGTTCTGGACATCGGTCACTAGGTCGCCATGGTTGTTCATACAAGAGTCTTGAAACCTTCCGTAAGTCGCTCAACTCTCTGCTAAAAATTTCGGGTGTTTTTTCTGTCGGACAGCATTTCAAGCATTTTCTCACACTCGTGATCGTACCAGTAATTAGCGGGAAATGTGGTTCCACTGCTCGCGCAAGTCGGTTTGTTGAAGAGTGCTCTCTCACAGCAGGTGTGAGGGTCGAGCGCCGAATCCATTGGCCGTCTGTTTTGATTGCAGCTTTTCGAAGTTGAACTTTCCCTGCATTGTTGGGGGCCCTTTTTTTGCTTCTCCGAGGTTAGGTCGTATATTGGATGCATCAATATAGTAGTGCGAGTCGATGTTTGGCCCTCGGAGTGTACGTATGTACATCTAAAACATGGAAGCATGTCTTCCGTCTATCACAACATGCTCGATTTGGTTTCCCGTTTTTCGATGTGGAGACATCCATGTAGCTTGAGAGAACGAAAAATGACACTGAAGATGGAACAACGCCGAAACCGGTTTGTCTCCAAACCAAGTTTGACAAGGGACGACGGAAAATCGTTCCACAATACATCACACTCCTACCCTGTCGGAAACACCAACAACGAAAATAAGAATAGCTTGATGGATGTTTTTATGCTAGAACCCAGTAATACATACTGCCAAGCTTCGGGCCCCGGCGAAGTGGATCATCCTCAGCCCGCCGTTTCTATGTGGAGGCTGATTTTTTCGACACTGGCAGCAAAGATCCCTTCGTTGCCCACCTTGGCATTTAAATGGCCAAGCACGATTTTTATACGAGTCGGGGGCAGCGCTAATATGTACGCTCTAAGCTAAGGGAGCCTTGGATGCCTCGTCCTTCTCTTCCATCGGGGCATTGGCACATGTGAATGAGATGTTGAAGAATCTCGCTTTGATGCGGATTGTGGCTAGACTTTCGTCCACTAGAGTGAACGCCGGTCTCTCTCCCACCACAAATCCAACACCGAATTGCACTCCTTTACGTGGCAACTGTAGTAGACGTCGCAAGGCTCGCGCTTACCTTCCTCGCCCCGTCCATCGCATTTCGTGGATGGAGCTGATGTCAGCCTTTATTTTCCCTAGGACTTCAACCAGCCGGGCAGAGGCACCATCCCGATTAATCCCCAGCGCACGCGGGGTGTTACGCCCTCTAACTTTACCTCGCTCCCAAACTAGCGTTCGGTCGCTACCCAGAGTATTCATGGATATAAATATCCGGACGTAGTTAGCTGCGATTTGAACCGTAAGCACACGAATCACTTCTGGCCACTCCCAGGTGAATGGCCGTCAAAAGCTTTGCAGTACTGGGAAATGTACAAAACATAGTGGCCAAAAACGAATATCTCAACTAAACCCTGATGAATTTTTTTAAATTCGCTCTACATACCTGTATAATAAACCAAATAGCCGGACAAAACGTTAAATGATATACATACATATGTATGTATGTATAAGTATGAGGGCGTATTGAACATTTTGAGTACGCAGATTTTTTAGGCTGGTATACTTATTTATGCTAAATATATTACTTGATTTTGTTTTGTCACACTTTAGAAGTAAACGTCTTGGCTGTTCGCCCAACCGCTTAGTAAAGACACAAACCTAAAGACAAAGTAATAAACAATTGAACTATAAATTTATTTATAGTTTCCGTTCAATCAATTTTTGCTCATTGTCGACTGCAGCCAGGTTTTTACCCTTTTAAAATGGAAGTGGTTTGAAGTTAGAGATAATAACTTGATACAGAACCGGATGATCCACATATCTACTTTTCAAATCAATTTACTAATTATTTAGTTAGCGTTGGGAGTATAATTTGTTATACAGTATATATATAGGAAAAACCTTGAAATTTAGGGGGGGCCGAAATTATCAAGCAAGCATTTCGTGGTAGTATTTTTGAATATCTAGGCAAAAATTTGAAAGTTAGGGGGGGCCCGGGCTCCCCCCCCTGCCTTTACCTGGCTACGCCCATGTACACAATCATACAACAACATAGAACACACCTTGTGAACTGCCCAATAGTAAAACCAACAATGTGCAACTAAAAATTCCCGTTGGTTTAAACCGAAAATTTGCCACTTTATGTTTTTTATACCCGAGCGCACTTGTGCACAAGGGTATTATAACTTTGTTCACATAACGGTTGTTTGTAACAGGCAAACCGAATCGAGATAGATATAGACATATGTATACATAAATGATCAGGATGAAAAGAGAAATCGATTAAGCGCTGACTGTCTGTCCGTCCGTCCGTCCGTCCGTCCGTCCGTCCGTCTGTGCACACGATAACTCGAGTAAAAATTGAGATATCTTAACGAAACTTGGTATATGCACTTCTTTCGGGCGTAGGACGGACGGTATTGAAAATGGGCAAAATCGGACAATAACCACGCCTACCTCCCATATAACGGTAATTTTCAGAAATACGAAAACTGCGATATTTTAGTAACTACTGAAGATTATTCACTCAAAATTGATATTTACAATAAGTTTTAGACGAAAAATAAGAATATTAAAAATTTTTGGAAAATGGGCGTAGCCACGCCCACTTATGGTTACATGTGTATATCTTGGTAACCGCTGCCCCAATTTCTTCCAAATTTGGCACAGTTGTTAACCTTGGTATAACATACGAAATGGCCGAAAATTTTTAAAATCGGACAATAACCACGCCCACATCCCATATAACGGTAATTTAGAGAAATACGAAATCTTCGATAAATCAGTAAATATTAAAGCTAATTTATTCAAAATTGATGCTTGCAACAATTCTTTACCAAGAAATACGCTTAAGACAAAATTTTGAAAAATGGGCGTGGCACCGCCCACTTATTATCACATATATGTATCTCGGTAACCGTTCTAGCAATTTGTACCAAACTCGGTGTGGTTATTGTGCTTGCCACATAGAAGCAAAACGTTGAAAATTATTGAAATCGAACTAAAATTACGGCCCCTTTCCATATAACAGTAAATTTCAGAAATGCTTGAAACTTCAATATTTCGAAATTTAAGGACGCTAATTTACTCATAATGGATACACTCCGGTTTACCATGTAGCGGTAGCTTTCGGAAAGGTGAAAAACATATATTTAATACTTGCGCCGGGTATTTAATGTTCGGCTCCGCCCGAACTTAGACTTTCTTACTTGTTAATTATAACAATTGCCATTTATAGAAACTGGCGTAGATTTTTTTTAATTTTTTGCGAACATAGTGTGTAATTACTTATATACCTGTCCATTTTTATACCCGAGCGCACTTGTGCACAAGGGTATTATAACTTTGTTCACATAACGGTTGTTTGTAACAGGCAAAACGAATCGAGATAGATATAGACAAATGTATACATAAATGATCAGAATGAAAAGAGAAATCGATTAAGCGGTGACTGTCTGTCCGTCTGTCCGTCCGTCTGTGCACACGATAACTCGAGTAAAAATTGAGATATCTTAACGAAATTTGGTACGTGCACTTCTTTCGGGCGTAGGACGGATGGTATTGAAAATGGGCAAAATCGGACAGTAACCACGCATATAACGGTAATTTTCAGAAATACGAAAACTGTGATATTTTAGTAACTACTGAAGATAATTCACTCAAAATTGACGTTTACAATAATTTTTAGACTAAAAATAAGGGCGTGGCCACGCCCACTTATGGTTACATGTGTATATCTTGGTAACCGCTGCACCAATTTCTTCCACCCTTGGCACAGTTGTTGGCCTTAGCACAGCATACCAAATGGCCTAAAATTTTTAAAATCGGACAATAACCACGCACGCATCCCATATAACGGTAATTTACGGAAATACGAAATCTTCGATAAATCAGTAAATATTAAAGCTAATTTATTCAGAAATTGAAGCTTGCAACAATTCTTTACCACGAAAAGCGTTTATAATAAAATTTTGGAAAATGGGCTTGGCACCGCCCACTTATGATCACATATATGTATCTGGGTAACCGTTCTACCAATTTGTACCAAACTCGGTACGATTATTGTGCTTTCCACATAAAAGCAAAACGTTGAAAATTATTGAAATCGGACTAAAATTACGTCCGCTTTTCATATAACGGTAAATTTCAGAAATGCTTGAAACTTCAATATTTCGAAATATAAATACGCTAATTTACTCAATATTGATACATGTAGCGGTAGCTTTCAGAAAGGTGAAAAATATATTTAATACTTGTTCGGCTAAGCCCGAACTTAGACTTTCTTACTTGTTCCTTTTTATTTAAATAATCATTTAAAGTATTTAGGTAATCAAACGCTCCTCGAGATTCCAGTAAAATGAGTTTTGAACGAAGCCGATACCCACTGGGAAAATAGGTAAGCACCTTACGAGGTAAGCCATGTTTTCTTTCAGTTTTTAGTACCAAAATTGTCATCATGACCAGCGTAATCTACTAGTAAAGCACAAAATGAACACCTCCGGCGACACATTACGTTGTCAGTTGCAAAATAACGTGCAGCCGAAGTTATTTCCAAGCACCGAACTACTCCGAGCGACTGCTCTGCATTACACGTAACTTACTTTGTAAAGCGACTCAGAAGTATGTTTGATAGCAAATGTACATTCTAAATTCCTACTTACATAAGGCGGCCATGCCTTTGTAAAAGTAAGGGACGTTCGGCAGGGAAATGGTAATGACTTCCAGGTGAAGAGTAAGTTGCTAATAAGGTATTATTACGTGCTCCTAATTCCCACTGGGTATGTTCGTCTTTTATCGATTTACTTGAATGTATGTATATGTATATAAAAAGTGTTCGAAAAGTAATAAAGTAGACTCCGCTTTGGAAAGAAATCTATAAC
>NW_023458657.1:190194-196767 GCF_013731165.1 Rhagoletis pomonella
TTCGAAAAGTAATAAAGTAGACTCCGCTTTGGAAAGAAATCTATAACATAAAAATAGCTACTAGAAAAATAAGGCGGCAACGAAAAATTGTATTTTTTTCAAACAAAATAATTTAACAAAAATCTACCAAAATCATAAAAGATTTACCTTTTTACCAACCCAAATTTTATCTACCAATTTTGGTAATTTTGTTCTCCATACGGCACTATCCAATTCCTATGTAGAATTTCACTGTAATTCCGAAAATCTAGTTAATTGTGTTTTCTATGAATACGTTTTCGAGATATTTGGAATTTACCGTTATTCAGCTTAAAACAAAAGATGGTTCCACTTAATCACGTATATCTTATGAACTAATTTAACAATCTAAATATAAAAATGAGAGCTAATAAAATTCTCCATGGTCGAAATCGTCTCATAGTTTTGGATTTTTAATGCGAATGGAAGACAAAAGTGGGACGATAGTCATCGAAAACATACGAAAGGTTATTAGTGATCGTCAAGGAAAAGTAGGTAGACAAAAAATATTACTTGATTAAAAAAAAATATGATTATGCTTGTAGCGTTGAAAACTAAAACCCCTCAATTAGAGGTATGAGTCAAGGGTATGGAGACAAATTTTGTATTTTTCTTTTTTCAAGTTATGGGCTTACTTGAAAAACCGAACAAAAAGAAAGAATACCGAAAATACACGGAGCCTTACTGCTGCCGGTGTTGGCCCGTTCCGTTACTCTCCGCTTTCCGCAATGGAAATGTAAATATTTTTTACAGTTAAGTGTAATTTAATATTTTTTTAAATTTTTGAAATACTTTTTTAGATTTAAAGCTATGTTCACATTGCAGCATAAATTACTTTGTTTCGGATCAAATTACTTCACATAAATCAATTACGTTCAGACTTTCTTTCATAATTCCTGTAGATATTTGATTAGCACATGCATGTACGAATGTGCGGTTTGTACTTGATCAGGGGAGAACGTAGAAATTTTTTTCGGGCGGCAGGCCATCTTTAAAAAAAAAATGATTTTTTCCTTATATATTTTAATTTTTTTTTTAATAAATTCGAGTGTTTACATATCGATGGTCCTTTGGTGATTCACGGACATTGAAAAACACTTTTTCTCCCAAATAGGTAAATTAATTTTATCTCAAAATATGGATCAGTAACACCGCGTTCACGTTGAAACTCTAAATGATATTTACGGTTGCTAGACGTACTGATTTTTTCAGTACAGTACTGGGGGGGCTACTCTGTAATGCGATGCGATAAGCAATGGCGACAGCCAGTGTTGCCAACTTTTGATTTTCAAAAAGCACCAAAAACTTGGAAAAAAGCGTTTTACCACACTAAAAGCACCAAATAGTTTTGAATCAATTGATGCTTTTTTCATAACAGTTTGTATGTATTTAACAAAAACAAAAAATTAACAATATTTACAAGAATGCATACATAAATCAATAAACAAAACTTTTTCGCTCATAACGATTGAAAAGCCACATGCTATAATGACTCATGCTTACGACGTAATACCGAAGTACTGCACATTAAAACTGATATATCTTATAAAAGAAAAATCGAATCCCAACAAACGAAAATCATGCCCTAAGTAGAAATGAGCAAAAAAAATTTGTTTTCATTATATAACCTCAAATATCGCCAAAAACCGTAATTTTGGCACTTTGAGGTTAGCATATCTCAAAATTCTAGTGCTAGAGCAATTGTGCGGCCAGATTTGGACTCAGCACCATGTGTGTTTTACTCACGTGGTACAAAAATAAAAATTTTTACAAATAATTAGAAAAGAAAAAAAGAAATACTTAACTTACTCGCATATCTACTAGCATTTTCCACGCGAATAGAATTGAACAAGGTGAATTTGCAAGTTCAGCTTTTTATCAATCATGGTTGTATTTAAGTGCATTTAAATTTGTAGATTTTTGTGAATTCAGTGCTGCCACAGCTTTAAATATTTAAAAATTATTTCAGGTTTTAACTATATCGGAGTAATTTTAGTTCAGAAAAAAAGCACTAAAAAGGCACTAGGCACTAAATTCAAAAAGCACTAAATCTAGTGCTTAAAGCACCAAGTTGGCAACTATGGCGACAACGTATTGCTTACGACGTATTTGCTTTTCGCATCGTATTTCTCTTTCGATCGCATTACAGAGTAGCCCCCCAGATTTTTCAACTCTTGTACTGATTTTATTCAATGCTTCAATCAGTACGCTAATGCCCTGATTTTTCAAAACTGTACTGATTTGTACTGAATTTTCAATTCAAACAAAATACTTTAGGATTTACTTAAGGTTTTTACATAACGTTGGAACTTCCTTAAACTATACTGTAAAAATTAAAAAGAAAATAATTTAACTATAATTGACATGTTTCAGACAAAGTGTCCAGATTGGCCGATTTAGCGGCAATTTGGCGATTTTTTTTTTGACATTTAATTTAATTTTGATGTTGCAACACTTTTTATTCTGACTGATTTTATTGTAGCATAACGTAGAGCTTAAAAACTATCGATAGTGTTGCCGCTCGATAGTTTCGAAAGTTTAAGTTTTGCACCATCGGTGGTATCGATAGTAACATTTCGTTTTTAATGGGTAATTAAGTTTAGAGTTGCACTTTTATATGAACTTTTTCTCTTTATTTACATACTTGTTTTTCACCAATAAATCTAAAATTAGAATGATAAATAAGTGGAAATAGAGAAAAAACTATCGATAGTCATAAAGATGGCGGCTTCAATTATCGATAGTAACAACCTAAAAACGGCACTATCGATGGTGTCGATAGTGGAAATTAAAGGCAAACCATCGATAGTTTTCCAGCTTTAGCATATCGAACGTTTGCCAATATTAAACCACCGTTTGTGACAACTCCCGCTGAATGTGAAATTTGCAATTTCATCTGTGAAAATAGGTTGGCTCGAATCGTAACATCCGTTAACGGATCGAAAACCATACGAAAGAAAATTACGTTTTACGTCACTCGTATAAGCGTTCGCGTATGTCATAATCCGAAAAATATGCTTTTACGTGACGAGTAATACAATATCGTATGTGACGATTTGAGCCTTGATCTCGCCTTATTATAGCTTTTATTTTATTTTTAGCGCCGAGCGCTTAAAAGCGGATTGTGCGATTAATATGAGGTATAACAAATTTATTATTGGGAAATGTGTTAATACAAATATTTTTTTAAAGTATGAATATTAAAAAAAAATTGTTTGTACATCACTATCATATAAGTGATTCGTGTTATTTATTATATTCGTTTTTGATTTTAAAGACTATGTTATAAGAAGATCTCATTATTAATATAAAAGATTTTTTAAGCCGATTTCTTGAATTTTATAAAAAAGTTGGCGGTTTATGACGATTTTTTTCGGAAACCCTTTTAAACAATTTTAGATAATGTTTGGTACCCCCCGAGAAATTTATACAACAAAAAGATCAATCTTTTTATGAGCATATCGCCGGGTATAGTTGAAGTCCATAAATAGTGGTTTTTTACCACAGTTTAATAGAATATGTAATTTTGTTTGTTTTTTTTTTCAATACCACACTCAAATGAAGCAACTGAGAGGATCTTAAATAAAAAGTTGGCTTCCTGGCGCAAAGAGAGTAACCCTCTTCTGATTAAAATTTTTTAAAGTGAACTGCAAATTAAAAGTAATTTTAAAAGGAAATGTATAGAATTCTTAGAGTACTTAAACACTGAAGATTGCTGTTCAAAAATGTTATAAATATAAAGTAATTTATTGGCTTCTTTATTTTTTATGAACTATATTTTATTTATATAGCAAAATATTGTTAAAAACAAGTGCGCTGGCGTTTCAAAGTATTGTCTGTTATTTATATTCTTAGGCCCTTATTCATAAAAACTAAAGTAGCTTTAAAAAAGGTATATAAATTGAAAAATGGATGAAAACGTCAATTTATAAAGCTCTTTAAACCTAATTTATTTTTTATGAAGAAGGCCATTAATTTTGATTTGAATAGAAGTGTCCTGAAAAGTACTGATTTTTTTAGCATGAAAAGGTCGAACGTACGCGTATTTCGCGCATAAAAAATCTGCCAACCCTAATGATATTGAACATGCATAATGTGGAAATAAGCAATTCTAGTCCAATTATTTTTACCCTTTACCCTTTCTAAAGTTTCGAAAGTCTTAAATTTCAAATCAAAGACATGCGTGTAGTATATATATAGCACTTTTAGGGATTATGTTATTTATAAGGCAATTCATACAAGGTGGTGTTACCAGAGCATCTGAGATTTTCGCTGCGGTGTTCTGAACGTCAAACTTATGTGTTTGTTTTACACAACCTTGTATTCATTCACCTTGTTTTGTTCTTAATCTGCAGATTTTTGAAAATAGTTGAAAATTGATACGCAGGCATTTCGTTGGCCGGGGTTTAAACCCCCAAAACCCCTACCTGCGTTAGCCCTTGTATCTACTTGATTTCAAAAAAAAAAAAATGGTTGCATACCTTTACTAAAATAAATGAAAAATATTTTTTTTTCTTCATTTGGTTCTTGATTTATGATAAATTATCTCATTTCTATTTAATTTATTGACACATTTTACAAGACGAAATTACGTATCGTAAATTACGATAATGTGAATATGCTTTAAGACTGTAACAGTATTTTGTAGTAGAATTTGTGTATAAATATTTTATTCGTTTTAACTCGTAAATGAATTTTTGTAAGTAGTGTACTTGGAATATATACACATACAAATTTAGCAATAAAACTACGTTTGTTAAAATTAGGAATCTACTATTCTCATTTGAATTAGGGCAGCCGTATTCGAAATGTTACTGTACTTAATTTCATCATAACTGACAAGATTGATATCTGAGCTCTCCAACGGAATATGAAATTGAAAAATATACAAAGTTGTGAAAAGCACAGCGTACATTTATAATTTGTGATGCTTTTTCCGAATAATGTTGCCCTATCGAGTCAATTATGCATCGAAATAGGGTTTTCAAAGCACCGAAGCACCGTTCAATTACATTACGAGCTTTCTAGAGCTTTGTGTTGTGATTTCGTGATCATCGGCCGCGCAAGGTGTAACCAGAATCACCTAAAAAAATTTTAATTGTCACAATAGTTTAATAACTTCTTCGTGTTTATAAACCTAACGAGTAGGCAGGTGTTTTTTTTTCCCAATGTTATAATCAGATTTTATCTCCTGATCTGCGTGACTCACATTCCAAGCAAATGAGTCCTGATTAGCTCCTAGATGCCTGGCGTCAAAAAGTATAATGACCATTGTTTGATTGCCTATCTGTACAAAAGCTCAGTTTATGTATAGGAATGCTTTTAAAGATAATAATTAATCAAGGGGGTAGCCCTTTACATTCAAATTAAAAAAAAACCCTTGCGAAGGTGTGTTCCACCAACACAACCAATCACCCCAGGTATTCCATATTTCTCAAACCAATATTTTTCAACAGCATATTCCTCATCGATGTTTCTCCTGAAATTCGCCCATTCCCGGCAAAAGTGGTCCTCAAAAATATTGAGGCACTCCATAATGCCACTGGCTGTAGTTGACTGCCCCACCGACGGTATATTTTCTTTAACAAAAAATTTTTGGAAACTTCCGGTGGCCAGAAACCTTAAAAACGTCGCTAGTTTTAACTGATGCATGGATGGGTGCTTCTATGTGATTTAACCATCTGCACTTTTATTTCAAACAAAACAAAAAAATAATAATAATAATTTTTTAATTAAGTTTCTTTCGTGAAACTGGCAATAAGTTTTTTTTTTTAAATCGAACAAAAAATGTACAAGTTATAACGGCTGCGCGCCTGGCCTACTACCTTACCAATACGCTAGGTGTATATACATTAAGGTGGTCCAAAAACAGTAAAGTCGGAATTGTAATGCTCTCACCCCCTAGGATTTTTCTATATCTATTTCTATTTTTTTATTTTGAAATCAAAAACAAGTAAGAAATTCTAAGTTCGGGCGGAGCCGAACATTAAATACCCGGCGCAAGTATTAAATATATGTTTTCCACCTTTCCGAAAGCTACCGCTACATGATAAGCCGGGGTGTATACATTTTAAGTAAATTAGCGTCCTTAAATTTCGAAATATTGCAGTTTCAAGCATATCTGAAATTTACCGTTATATGAAAAGCGGCCTCAATTTTAGTCCGATTTCAACAATTTTCAACGGTTTGCTTTTATGTGGCAAGCACAATAACCATACCGAGCTTGGTACAAATTGCTAGAACGGTTAGCGAGGTACATATATGTGATCACAAGTGGGCGGTGCTACGCCCATTTTCCAAAATTTTGTCATAAACGTATTTCTTGGTAAAGAATTGTTGCAATCATCAATTTTGAATAAATTAGCTTCAATATTTACTGATTTATCGAAGATTTTGTATTTCTCGA
Source organism: Rhagoletis pomonella (assembly GCF_013731165.1). NCBI lineage: Eukaryota > Metazoa > Arthropoda > Insecta > Diptera > Tephritidae > Rhagoletis > Rhagoletis pomonella. Next base: position 196,619 of record NW_023458657.1, read on the forward strand.
AATTACCGTTATATGGGATGTGGGCGTGGTTATTGTCCGATTTTAGAAATTTTCGGCCAGTTGGTATGCTGTACCAGGACCAACAACTGTGCCAAGTTTGGAAGAAATTGGTGTAGCGGTTACCAAGATATACACATGTAACCATAAGT
>NW_023458657.1:196777-203841 GCF_013731165.1 Rhagoletis pomonella
CCAAGATATACACATGTAACCATAAGTGGGCGTGGCTACGCCCATTTTCCAAAAATTTATAATATTCATGTTTTCCGTCTGAAACTCATTGTAAGTATCAATTTTGAGTGAATTATCTTCAGTAGTTACTAAAATATCGCAGTTTTCGTATTTCTTAAAATTACCGTTATATGGGAGGTAGGCGTGGTTATTATCTGATTTCACCCATTTTCAATACCATCCGTCCCACGCCCAAAAGAAGTTCACGTACCAAGTTTCGTTAAGATATCTCAATTTTTACTCGAGTTATCGTGTGCACAGACGGACGGACGGACGGACGGACGGACAGACAGTCACCGCTTAATCGATTTCTCTTTTCATTCTGATCATTTATGTATACATTTGTCTATATCTATCTCGATTCGTTTTGCCTGTTACAAACAACCGTTATGTGAACAAAGTTATAATACCCTTGTGCACAAGTGCGCTCGGGTATAAATATTTAGAGGTCGCTCAAAGCGCTCAAAATTGTCCGTGTATTTTTATATGGGAAAAATAAAATTCGTAGAAATGGTATAGAATTCTTTAAAATCAGTATTTTTCGATCAGAAAACTCAGGTTCTCTTAAGGATAATTTCAATAATAATACCCAATTGTTTATTTAACCCTTTTTTAATACTAACGATTTTTTATCGTTAGTCGTATTGCATTTATCGGGTTTTTTGGGTTTTTGGCGGACTTATAATTTATAGTTGCGATGAAGAAATGGTTAAATAAAAAAATACTTTTTATTTAAATTGGCGTCTTTATTTTTTCTCTCTGACGTCAGGACTTATTTTAAAGGACTTTGTAGTTCCAAAGATATGATTAATTCCAAAAATTATTTCAAAAATTCAATGGAATATAGAATAAAAATATGGGTACCAAATGCAAGGGGAAATTTCTTCAGAATTAAAAAAAAATAAAATGTTTTGGATTCACAAGGACGAATAGGTAATTTTTTAAGCTGATAAAGTTAAAAGGACGAAATTCGAGGATGTTATCGAGTATATATAACTGCTTAATATATAATTTTTTCAAAACAAATATTGCGTAATTCCAAGGATAAAATTTTAAAACGATATTTTAGTTACTTACCAGTCCTTCTGCACCAAAAGCTTGAATCCGATTAAATTCCACAGGATTTCCTCTTTCACTTGATACCCATACTCTAAGCACATTTCTCTGAATTTTTTAAATTATTTTTGAATTACTGACGTCACTCAGTGGGGTAATTGATGTCGATATTGCGTATTAGCTCAAAAAATTAATTTAAAAAAAAAACATGGGTTTGGTACCAAATGAAAGTAGGCAAAATTCTACATCGTCATGTCATCAAATATTTGCCCAAAAATAAACTTTTTTCCTGCAATACACTCTTAAAGTCGTCACTAACGTCGTGAATAACGTGATTGAATATTTCAAATTTCGAAGTTATATCTGAGTTCTCTTTTAAGATATATCAAAAACGGCAATGGAACCTTCTTGTTTAGGTATTCAGGCAATATTTACAAAGTGATTTTGGTTTTCTTTTACTATGGTTCTGTGGTATCCTTTGCCTCAAATGAAAGCCCAATTAAATACCTTAACATACAACTGGTTTATTTATTGGTAATTTTAAGTTCGCTATTTACACGTATGCTCGTGGCAAAATTTCAAGAAAAAGGAAAGAGTATTTGTTAGAGATAACATGCCATTGCTATCGGTTCGTTATCTTATCGATAACATTATAAGCAACAGTGTTGTAATCTAAACGTATTGAATAAACTTCTTTACATCTAACAGCGACATAAGATTGTTTCCGGCTATGTGATAGTCACCACAATACCTCCGGCTAGTTATAAACTAACGATAACGAAGAGGAATTTGGACTCGTCTCCCAGACGATGAAAATTTTAATGGCTCCGCTTTTCTGGCCTCGCTATGGGTATTCTCAACGACCTTGTTTGTGGCCTTGGTTCCGTGGCCGTGGTGACTTGGGCATCGTGGTCGTTAAAGATCTATGCGGCTTTAAGGCGATCTATGGAGATTTTGGCTTCACGCTGTCGAATTTTCACTACAAAATACTTCTCGTTCCTCGACACTACCTCGTAAGGACCTTCGTGGTTCGGCTGTAAAGGTCCGCGGACTCGATCTATTCGTATGAAAACAAACTTGCAGTGTTTCAATGCTGGTTGCACATATGCTGAAGTCTCGCCGTGATTGGCTGGACTTGTTGTAGGTAATTCGCTCATCGCTTTACGTAGGACTTCCATGAACTCTGTTTCCCTGTGACGCTCCCTTCTCTCGTGTAGAAACTCCCCTGGTATCCGTAACGGCGTACCGTAAAGCATTTCTGCTGGGATCGTGCCGATGTCCGTTTTGACGGAAGTTCGCATCCCGAGTAGTACGAGGGGTAACGCAAGACTCCAACTCTGCGTTGGGCAACACTTAATTGCTGACTTAAGTCTGCGATGCCAGCGTTCGATTAGTCCATTGAACTGGGGGTGGTATGGAGTGGTACGCAGATGTTGTACGCCTAACAACCGTGTCAATGACCGAAATATCTCCGACTCAAACGGGCGCCCTAAGTCGGTGGAAATCTTCTGTGGTACGCCATAAGCTGATATCCAGCTGTCGATCAGTGCGTTCGCTACGCTTTCAGCTGTTATGTCAGCGAGGGGTACTACCACCGGCCATCGCGAAAACCTGTCAATACAGGTGAGGCAGTAGCGAAACCCGTTGGACGTTGGCAGCGGTCCAACGATATCAATATTTGTGTGCTGAAATCGATCATCAACTTCTGCGTAACTTCCAAGCGGTGCCTTCGTGTGTCGTTGTAACTTTGCTTTCTGACATGGAATACACCCACGGACAATTTTAGCAACATCTGTAGCCATTCGAGGCCAAATGAATCCGCTGCGTTGCTTTGATCCCCGGATGCAACAGATTGTGTAGTTTACGTATCACCCTCTCCCGAAAGCCATTCGGTACGTAAGGCCGCACTCTACCATGGGAGACGTCGCAAAAAATTTTTATTAGGGAGCCTGGAAGCGGCATTTCTTTTAATGAAATGGAACTGTTCTCACCTGAACTAATGAGTCTTTGGAGTTGCGCGTCGGTTGCTTGTGCTGCGGCCATCTCATCGAAGTCAATAGTGTCACTCTGTATGGCGTTGATCCGGGAGAGCAGGTCTGCGATATTGTTGTCCCGACCGGTCAAATGACGAATATCCGTAGTGAACTGGCCGATGATGTCGAGCTGTCGCGCTCTTCGCTGGGGTGCCTTGTCACTACTTTGACGAAACGCAAAAATTAGGGGTTTATGGTCGGTGAATAATACGAACTCCCTTCCTTCAAGTGCGTACTTAAAATGGAGCACGCCCTGGTACGCTGTAGTGAGCTCCCTGTCGTACGCGCTGTACTTTTTCTGTGCTACCGTCAGTTTCTTCGAATAGAAACCTAGGGGCTGTACTAATCCATCGACAGTTTGATGCAACACCGCACCTACCGCGCCATCTGAAGCGTCAACTGTTAAGGTCAGTTTGGAATTCGGGCCATGTAGTTAAGCAAGGCGGCATTCGCCAAATCGTCTTTAAATGCGTCGAAGGCTATTTTGGCTTCCGTTGACCAAGTAATCGCAGTATTATCGTTCTTGTGCTTACCGGCAATTAGCCGACGTCCTGGTTTTTTGTTGCATGTGGGATAAATGATCGATAAAAATTGATCATGCCTAGGAACTTTTTCAAGTCCCTTGCGACGGTTGGAAATCTGAAATTACGTATGGCTTCGACTTTATCCTCGGGTGATCTTATGCCCTGTGCGCTTATGGTATGGCCTAAAAACTTAAGTTCTTTCATTCAGAATTGACATTTTCCGACAGCGATTGCCAGGTTGCTTTGACGGAGACGTTCGAACACTATCCGTAGATGCCGTTCGTGCTCCTCCTCAGATTCCGATGCCACCAAAATGTCATCAATATAGGCAAAAGTAAAATTGAGTCCCTTTCGTACCTGGTGCATATGGCATTGGAAGGTTTGAGCTGCGTTCCTCAGACCAAAAGTCATAAAAAGGAACTCAAACAGCCCAAATGGTGTCGAAATAGCCGTTTTTGGTATGTCGCACGGTTCTATTGGTATCTGGTTGTACGCCTTCTGAAGGTCGATCGCAGAAAAAAACTTCTTGTTATGTAAGATACTGGTTACGTCGTATAGATACGGGATGGGGTACCTATCGGGCACAGTAATGGCGTTTAGTGCCCGGTAGTCCCCGCAAGGTCTCCAGATTCCGTATTGTTTTTAACGAGGTGAAGGGGACTGGCCCAATTGCAATTGGACGGACGGCAAATCCCTTTTTGCAGCAAGTACTCGAACTCCCTTTTCGCTTCGCTCAGCTTGTCGGCGGCTAACCTTCGTGGCCGCGCGAACACAGGAGCTCCCTTAGTTGTGATGTGGTGTGTCACATTTGAACTTACCGGTTTTTTTTTTAACGTTGATCGTGGCGATGTCTTGGCACTAGTGTAATAATTTCGCGTACTTTCCGTGTATGTCGTATACTAAAACCTGCGCAACATCTGATTGCGTGACCACCCCCTTCGTTTCGAGAAGCGTCTGTCTATCTAGCAACTTGCCCCTTTTGGTGTCTATAAGGAGATCGTAGTGTTTTAAGAAATCGGAGCCTATTATGGGGGAGTTGACATCCGCTAAAATAAACGCCCATAGTCGCCTTAGGCCGAGAGAAAGCCGCAGTCGCTTCTCACCATACGTTCTTATTGGCAAACCGTTTGTTGCATAAAGACTCGGCGTACAGCTTGTCTTATATAACTTTGGTTTACGCGCGGGCAATACCGACACATCGGCGCCGGTATCGATTAGGGATTGGGTTTTTGTGTTGGAGTCATGAATAAGAATGCCGGCAATGCGTCGACTGTTTTCGGGCCTGCCCACTGGACCCGAAACCGCCTCTATTTTTTTGTCGTTTTTTGATCATAAGCGCAGGGAGACCGGCACTGTCGAGCATTCTCCCCATGCGTCTGGTGATACCAGCAATATTCGCCTTTGGCACGGCTTGGCGTACTCGTACGGCCTCTACGCCGTACCGAAGTTGAACGGGACCTATGGTTTTGGCGCTGGTTGCCATTTTGGAACAGCTTTTCGAATTTCATTTCAAGGCGATCGATTCGCTTACCTATTTCTGAAAAACCTGCGTCTCCGGTGTTGCCTGCTGAAACGACCGCCATATGTTGAAAATCGCCTACTTCTAAAATTTTGTCAGCCAGTTTTGCGAGCTCTGGCAATCCGGCTTCGGATGCTTGTAAAATTGCTCTAGCCTGTGCCGGCAATCGTTGCAGCCAGAGTGATTTCAGGAAATCGCTAGAAACTTTGCCTTTTGCCAGACCGCTTAACTCACTGTAAAGTTGGGTTGGTCGCTTATCTCCCAAGTCTATTTCAGAAAGTAACTTTTGCGTTTTCTCTTGTTCACTCTCGAAATAGCGTTCTATTATACGTTGTTTGTGGTTATTGTATTTTCCACTTTCGGGTGAACCTAAAATGGCGTCGGAAATCTGTGCTAGAACTTTCGACTCTATAGCGGCAACAACCGTGTTAAATTTCGGTATGTCTGTGCACATCCCAGAAACGGTGAATTGCGCTTCGACTTGCGCAAACTCAATTTGAGGATGCTCCGGCCAGAATGGTGGAACTTTCACCGACACCTTATGTACACAATTATTGCCCTGTTACTTCCTTCGATCCCTGCCGCGCCGGCAGTCAGCCCAGCTACAGATGCTGTTGCGTCGCCTTCCTGGTCCACCATCAGTGCTTGATATTCCGGCACCAATGCGTTCTTTCAGCCGTCGGGGTCACCACTTGTGGTATCCTTTGCCTCAAATGAAAGCCCAATTAAATACCTTAACATACAACTGGTTTATTTATTGGTAATTTTAAGTTCGCTAATTACACGTGTGCTCGTGGCAAAATTTCAGGAAAAAGGAAAGAGTATTTGTTAGAGATAACATGCCATTGCTATCGGTTCGTTATCTTATCGATAACATTATAAGCAACAGTGTTGTAATCTAAACGTATTGAATAAACTTCTTTACATCTAACAGCGACATAAGATTGTTTCCGGCTATGTGATAGTCACCACAGTTCTAAGTATTTTATCTTATTTTTTATCGTACGCGTTAAAATAAGGGCTTTTTGGCTAAATACGCAGACATATAATTGAGAGGTAGGTGCGATCAAGCAACAGTGTAACCATTCACATATACCCTGGAAGTTTCAGTGTCATTCTGTAAAAAAAAGTTGCGGCATGTCTGCGCACTTTTTCAGTATATCGATTTATATAATATAACTTCGTTGGTGAAATATACATGAAATGGTCGATGAAGCACAAAACCAAATAAAACAAGTGAAAACTATGTACCAAAAATTTACAAGAAACTAATATTGTTATTGTCCACGCTCGTTGTTTGCCTAATTACTGTTTATACCCTACATACGGCATAACTATTAGGTGCATACGTATATTATCAAAAGTAGGCTAAATACTTTTAGTACTTGCATGTATCAAAGAAAGTATGTATGTATACATTTATGTACATATCTGCTCAGACTTATAAAATAAAATTTGGGTTTATTAAATTTTACAAAAATAGCTTAGAATGACGTAATTTACTTGTCCAATGTTTTATAGGGTATATGTGAAAGTATGGTACATATTGCATATTTTTAGTGTTAATTATAATCTTTGTTATTGTCTATTTATTGCTATTTCTATGTATGAATGTCATGTGCAGTGAATATAAATATTGACAGTGATGATATTTTCAATTAATATGGTTACTGGTAAATGGATAAACGGAGAATAACCATAACTTTTAAGACCTAATTATATTTGTTTGGGCGCGTCTGCTAACACCAGGCGCCTAAATACATGCTATGTACTGCTGCATGTGCAAAAATTTCCTTTATGCAATTTAGGAAATTTTTGCACATGCACTTCTCAACTGCCAAGTAATTGAACTTTCTTAAGTTTCAATAAGATGGCACTTCAAAGTATGCTCTG
>NW_023458657.1:203851-204292 GCF_013731165.1 Rhagoletis pomonella
ACAGTGCCTACCCACTACTTTTTGGTCCAATAAATATTTTTTTTTTTAAATACATACATGCAAACATACTGGTCTCCCCTCTCACTGAGTTATTCAATATTATTATTTTCTTTATAAGAACGAGCTTAAATATCATTTGGGTTACTCGTCAAAGCCTTTATGAAATAATGAAAAACTCTGGCTGCGATCAATTCAATGACAAATTTAACGTTTTTACGGGACAAATGAAAGATCGCATCAGGCCATCTGATGAAAATTTAAAAGAATTTAATGAAAATATGAGATGTTTCATCTCTGAGTTCAAAATTCGTTGGAATAGGTACTGTAGACACAAAGAGTGTTTTTTTAAGCAAACACAAGTTGGCTTGAGTCCTCTATAGGCGTTCAAACCAAAATAAATGTCAATTGTCAGAAGAAGCTCTAGAGGCGCGAAACAAAGAT
>NW_023458658.1:0-1384 GCF_013731165.1 Rhagoletis pomonella
GACCTGCATTTGTGTTGCAGTGCAGCTAAGAACTGCTTTTTATCATACCATACTAAACCATAGTTTTTAAGTACCTCCAATTACTTGCATTTATGTATGTGAAATCGTTTTTTCAAATAAAAAAAAAAACTGTTGTCTGAAAGATTTATAATCAACTTACTTGTTTAATTTTTGCATGCCCATTCCCACAAGGATGCCCTCAGGCCGTCTATAGATTACCTCATTTGGCGGCTAGGTTATAACATATATCTAAAATTTGACTTCAGAATCGTGTTTCTCGAACCCAAGTTGCCCAGAAAAAAAATATGGTTACCCAACTCGTAGCGGCTTAGGTATGTGCATTAGAGGGTTAAGGATCGGGTATTTTTCAGGGTACGGAGTACTTTCTTTAAATATAGACATGTTGGTAACATCTCAATACTTAGTGTAGAAATCTCACAAGCTGGCAGTATTTTATTCAACTTAATATATGAATCCCAAATTACGTCAAATAATTGGCTAACTGTACTGGGTACAAGTATTGTACTTGAAAATTATTGAAACTGCAAATTGAGTCATATCATTTCTGAATACCGTTAAATGTACTAAATACTTTGAATCGATCCTGAGTACATGTATCAAAGCGATTATTGGAACAGAGTATTTTTGAGTACTGAGTACTTTCGAGTTCTTTTAAGTTCCGAGTACTTAAGACTTCTTTTTTTGAGTACTGAGTACTTTCGAATTCTTTTGTGAGTACTGAGTTCTTTTGTGGGTTTAGTTTTTTTTGTGGGTTTTTAGTTTTTCTCTCTGACGTCCGGATTCTTTTTAAAAGGACTTCGAAACTTGAAAAATATGATTATTTCGAAAAATCTTTTAAAAAATTCAATGCAATGCAGAAAAACTGTATGGGTACCAAATTAAAGAGAAAGTTCTGTAGAATAAAAAATAGTAAATTTTTTGGCGCCTAAGGACAAAAAGGTATTGAAATTTTCCTTTTAAAATTGTATCCTTGAATATCCTTGAAATTTTGCAATATTTATTTTTGAACAAATTATATGTTTAAGACTAATAACTCGACCACATCCTCGAATTTCTTCTTCTAACTTTGCTCAGCTCAAAAAAATAAAATTTATTAGTAGGCCATTTTCAATACCTATTCGTCCTTTTAAAACAACATTTTTTTCCAACTTTGCCGAATTTTCTCTGACGACGATTTTCGCTAAAGAGATGGCTGCCACATGTTTTTACCAAAATTTGCAGAGAAAATTTTTTTTTTTGCGGCATAAATTAGCACTCGATAAGCACAAAATTATGTCGTAAGGTAGAAGTATATGCGCTTTTTGGTTCCAGAGATATTAGTGCTTACTTCAGCTGAAGAGATGGCTACCACATGTTTTTACCA
>NW_023458658.1:1394-2256 GCF_013731165.1 Rhagoletis pomonella
TATCGTATCGAAATTCGTGTCCCTAATTATATCTTCGTTTATTTAACAACCTCAAATCAATTATATAGGTGATTTTTACAATAAAAGTCGCTCTACACACATCAATGCTGTACCTATCAATGTCAGTGAAAAATATAATTTCGTTGCCCCAGTCTGTAATGAGCTATTTTGGGTAGCAAAACAAAAAGCTGTGTCTTCGCGTTCTGGGAAGGACTATGTCGGGGCGGGACCCTTCAATAAACTAGTTAGCAGCCGGCTGGGAGAGTTCTTGACCGGAGCTTCAACATGATTTATTCCCTCGTCAGGATCAAATGCGAATTGTTCCACGGCGGCCACTTGACGACGAACAGCTAGTTGGCACGTTACGCATCGTTGGCATGCGACGTTTAACTTCATCGGATAACAGATTTTCTCGCCGTTGTACCAGTCGGCGCAATTGCGCTAAGGATCGAATTGGCACATACAACAGTTCATGTCGGATGTCCATCCGTAAATTACGCGTAATGATTTCTATCAACTCTTCTTCCAACAATGGAGTGGACATTTTATCTACCTTTTCCAAAACCGAATAATAAAAAGTCTCAAATGTCTCGGACATACCTTGCTTTCGATTTCGGATTTCTTCCGTAATGTCATAATCCGATCGGTGATCCTTAAACTCGCGTCGCAAAGGATTACAAAATTCGTCCCAGTTAATGAGCTGAACCGCCTTATGGTAAAGCCAGTAAAAATCCCGTGCTTTCCCTACCATTAATACTGGAAGATTTCTACAAACAGCTTGGAAGTCGCCATTTAAACATTCCATTGTTAGAGTATGTACTCGATACAAGAACTCCTCCACTTTAAGTCCTGACGAAGAGCC
>NW_023458658.1:2356-5928 GCF_013731165.1 Rhagoletis pomonella
TACGCTTAAAACCAATGTTCCTTTTCGATTATATTACGCTTACTTTCCAGCGTTTTATAAACAAAAAATCAACGTTGTGTAAGCTTAATGTTTATAATTGAAAACTTAAAAAAAACTTTCTTTAAGTTTATTTTGCTTGTTGGGATGCTGACAATTCCTTCGGTGATCGTGGTGTACTGCATCGGACTAAATAACTTAATAATAAATAAGTAGATACATGTGAATAAGTTAGTGTAAGAGGCGGGATCGAAAAACTACAACAAATTAGTATAGGGATAACACCCTACTACCACCGATTTCTGATCCACTAAGGAAGTTGTGGAAGGTTGAACCGGATTATATTAATTCAAGTTTTTGAATTACTGAATGTGAACATTTGTTTTTGTCATGCCAATATGGGAACACATCAATTGCATCATGCGAAAGAAGGAAAGAGAAATTCTAAATATTTCATGTTTCTTTTTAATAATTAAAAACAAGGAACTTGCAATTTTACCTGGAGCTCAATGGCTTACGGATACAGGCGATATTGTTCTCGATGCATAAATTTTCAGTTTTCTCTCATAACGGTTTTATGTTACCTCTATTATTATGTAATTACTTATTTCTTACACGTAAAACTGTTTACTGTTTCAGGAAGTAGTCAAGGTTTTTACGACGAACGACTTTTTTGTTTTTCATTTCGCTTTCTAAATAACCAAGATACATTCATACATATGTATGTATAGGCCTACATGCTCCAAATGCAAGGAATTGAAGATCAATGGGTGCGTTCATAAGTCGTAGCTGTTGGGTAACCGTTGGCTGTTTGTCTTAGAAACGCACAGTTGAGTAGTTACGTTCAGCCCAACAGTTGGCAACTTTCCGCCATTTTTTCCAGCGGAAAACTTTTACGCTACCTGAACTCAACGTGTTGGGCTTAGCCTAAACAGCTGATCGAAAAGACTTACGCCGCTTATAATAAATTTAACGCCACTTTGTTAGGTGGCAGTTGCAAACAAATGTATTATATTTTATATTACTCACGTGATAAAGTAGCTAAAATATTTTATAATAGTACTACGTTTCTAAATATATGTTTTTAAGATGTTTGCTATGTAATTTTACACTGTTTAATTCATTGTAACATTGAACGATCTTTTCAACACGGCGGCCGCTTAGCGTTGAATTCTAAATAGTATCGGCGCAACTATCTCTGTTTGTTGCAATTTCATTTGTTTACATTTATCAGCTGATCATTTGGCAGCATATTCATCAAGCCGTTTCTAAGACGTAGTTGTGGGGTCCAACAGTTGCCAGCAGTTTCGTAGCAGATGAGCTAAACAGCTACGTCTTATGAACGCGACCAATGTCGGTCTTTACTCACGGCAGTTTGTTAGTGCTACAATAAATGTAGTACATATGTATGCACATTGATTGCATTTGTTTGTATGTAAGTACATGTTACCTTTTTAGTCGTGAATATTGGAATATCGAATTGTATAATCTTTGCAAAAATATGCATTTGCAATTATGCACACAATATTTGTACGAAAGGAAACCAACTCCTAGTAGAATTGTTTTATTATTGAACTTAAAAGCTAAATTATATTGCCACTAAAATTGTCCCACGACAGTCGGGTCTACGTAACCGGAACGACCGAGATTTATATCTGGGCAGGGACTGTCACTCCAGCGACACTATCCAAAAACTCCTTGGGGAGTTTGTATGCTGTTACAACAACATCAACTTATGTCACTTTCAAAATAAACAGCTCATTTGTTTTGTATATACATATACAGAGGTAAGACATTGCTACTTGATAATGGATATGGCTTAGTGCGAATCATTTTCATGACTTTTATATTATCGTGGTACTAACTATTTAGAAATTACTGCGGAAGCTTGAAATGACAGAATGACTGATGTATAAAACGGGCGGCGAGAATACTATACAATTTGCCAATGATTAGCTGTACAAAATATTATTTCAGGTAACGGTGTTCTTTGCAGAATATTTAACAACGACAAAATAACACTTATATTTGCTTTTAACACAGACTGAGCATATAACACCATACCTTTTAACACTTTTATTCATAGATAAATTCATGTTTATGCCAAATAATGCCTACTTTCGTTCAGAAATTACCCCCCGTCACAGGCATTCGAATTTCGAACATGCAATGACCAAAGCTATGAAGAGCAAAGTAATTGTCTTAAGTGTGCTCATTCCAAACCCGTCTATGTAACGATTTTAGGCATTATTTGAGCCTCGTCATATACATAGGTTATGTTATGGCGACATCAGAAGGCATCCGGTGGCTGTTACAGTGCCATGTTTTCGCAAGTCTGTAGCTGCGTCCACTGCGTCCTGCTAGTACCCGGCGACCTCACGGGAGCTGCATAATTTAGAATCGGCCAGCCAATTGCCTTGTATGTCACCAGCAACGTTTCTTTGTCTTTGCTACAGACGCTGCCGCAACTTGAGCACCTTGTTGCAGCTCTGTACTTTGTTGACAACTACGGTTGTGTGCGCGAAGGATAGGTGGCCCCTAAAATTATGGGCATCACCTTTATGTAAATACTATCAACTCAGTATTTAATGGCATCTACAATCATGTGCAGGCTATTTTCTTAAGGTGTTCTTACACGATATGCATTTGCATCTGTAACCGTGACTTTTTCAATACATGTGTAATTGCGTATGTCTGTCAAATTCGCAGTCTTTATTTAACTATTTAAAAATATATTCTATGAAAACGAACTAAACTAAACTCAGATGATTCTATCTGTGTGTCAGATGAAAATAGAAACACTTCTATTTCGTATGTACGTGCATCTGCTTTGTACAGAAACAAATCTAATTTGCCTTTACAAGATACGTTGACATTTCCATATTTAAATGTTGGCGCATATCTTCAATGGAAATAACGTTGGGGTGTAGTCTTGCGGAAGACCAATGCACGAAAGAAAAACGTGCAGGAAACTAGTCTTGCAACATAGTACATATTGCAAAAAGTAGCAGCAACTATGCCAACTAAAAGGATACAATTGGCTATGAAGTAGTAATAAATTCGCAAATTCTTGAGAAGTCATTTGCCTTTGATTCGCACCCATTTCCTGTACATCGATAAAATAATAAAAGTGAGCAGCAAGTACATCGCTTAGGTAGTGCAGTCTCAACTATGTACTATGTCGATTCAAAAACCAACCCCAAGTGATCATTTGCATAAGTTACCAAAAACGAATGCAAGGACATTAATTTACCTGGAGTTAGGCAGCATGGAAATCAACATTGTTAGCACATTCGTAGTCTAATACACCACACAAACGCCTGGGAGTTCAGCAAATTTAGTTGAAAAATATCCGTGGATTAGAGTGCATAAAGGATGACCGGGCTTAAATACTCAACACTGTGCTTTATGTGTATTATTATTAATATAATTTCACTATGGTATTACTTTACCAGACGGCAAGTTGACAATCTTTTATTTCCATTAAACTACCATTCACGTTGCTGCACAAAGTACGTGCACAAATGAAGCAAAATTCGTGTCAAAAGATATAAGGGCGCGAAAAGAAGACAAAA
>NW_023458658.1:6028-9078 GCF_013731165.1 Rhagoletis pomonella
CAAATTTTCTGGCGCTGATACCATGAAGCCAACGCCATGACCGGTATCAGCGCATTGAATCAGCGCAATTGCGCCATAGTGTCGTTTTTCGCATGCTGCTTCATGGTGCTTCTTTTCGGGCCATTCTCCCTTATTTTCCCGCCGTTCTGTCTTCTTTTCGCGCCCTTATATCTTTTGACACGAATTTTGCTTCATTTGTGCACGTACTTTGTGCAGCAACGTGAATGGTAGTTTAATGGAAATAAAAGATTGTCAACTTGCCGTCCGGTAAAGTAATACCATAGTGAAATTATATTAATAATAATACATGGTTCGAAAACGTAATATTCCTTACCATCATTTTTCTTCCAGATTCCTCATTTCTTACAGAAGAAAGGAACACAGTGTTGAGTATTTAAGCGCGGTTTTCCTTTATGCACTCTAATCCACGGATATTGTTCAACTAAGTTTGCTGAGCTCCCAGACGTTTGTGTGGTGTATTAGACTACGAATGTGCTAACAATGTTGATTTCCATGCTGCCTAACTCCAGGTAAATTAATGTCCTTGCATTCCTTTTGGTAACTTATGCAAATGATCACTTGTGGTTTGTTTTTGAATCGACATAGTACATAGTTGTGACTGCACTACCTAAGGGATGTACTTGCTGCTCACTTTTATTATTTTATCCATGTACCGGAAATGGGTGCGAATCAAAGGCAAATGACTTCTCAAGACTTTGCGCATTTATTATTACTTCATAGCCAATTGTATCCTTTTAGTTGGCATAGTTGCTGCTACTTTTTGCAATATGTACTATGTTGCAACACTAGTTTCCTGCACGTTTTTCTTTCGTGCAATTAGTCTTCCGCAAGACTACACCCCAACGTTATTTCCATTGAAGATATGCGCCAACAGTTAATGCCTAAAATCGACAATTACTTTGCTCTTCATAGCTTTGGTCATTGCATGTTCGAAATTCGAATGCCTGTGACGGGGGGTAAGTTCTGAACGAAAGTAGGCATTATTTGGCATAAACATGAATTTATCTATACATATAATAAAATTGTAACAGGTCGATGTCTGTACATTATAGATATTAAAGAAAAATTAATGTGGGGGGTCTTTATTAGAGCACCAGAAGCCAAATCAACCATTTTTAGAATTTTTGTCTGTCTGTCTGTCTGTCTGTCTGTCTGTCTGTCTGTCTGTCTGTCTGTATGTTTGTTCGCGCATCACTCGAAAACGAATGCATGGATTGGAATACAGTTTTCACCGATGTATTGCTAGAGGTCTAACTTAAAATTTAGGAAGAAAAAAAATTAGAGAGTTGCCACCTGTTTGAAAATTGGAGTTTAAGTAAATTGACAAGAAAAAATGAATATTGCAATATGGGCGTCAAAAGAAAGAGAATGAAGAAGGCTTACAGCAAAAAATATTTTTTTAGAGTTGCCACCTGTTTAAAAATTTACATTAAATTTAATTTATAAGATAAGTTGAATATTGCAGTATGGGTATCAAACTGAAAGGGTTTAGGAAATTATATTGCCGAAAATATTTTTAGGGGGGGCTGCCACCTGTTTGAAAAAGTGTATTGTATTAAATTGATAAAATAAATGAAATCTATATCTACATCTATAAATCTATACATATAACTATACATATAATAAAATTGTAACAGGTCGATGTCTGTACATTATAGATATTAAAGAAAAATTAATGTGGGGGGGTCTTTATTAGAGCACCAGAAGCCAAATCAACCATTTTTAGATTTTTTGTCTGTCTGTCTGTATGTTTGTTCGCGCATCACTCGAAAACGAATACATGGATTTGAATGCAGTTTCCACCGATGTATTGCTAGAGGTCTAACTTAAAATATAGGAAGAAAAAAATTAGAGAGTTGCCACCTGTTTGAAAATTGGAGTTTAAGTAAATTGATAAGAAAAAATGAATATTGCAATATGGGCGTCAAAAGAACGAGGCTGAAGAAGGCTTACAGCCAAAAATATTTTTTAGAGTTGCCACCTGTTTGAAAATTTACATTTAATTTAATTTATGAGATAAATTGAATATTGCAATATGGGTATCAAACTGAAGGGGTTTAGGAGATTTTATTGCCGAAAATGGTTTTAGGGAGGGCTGCCACCTGTTTGAAAAATTTTATTGTATTAAATTGATAAAATAAATGAAATCTATATCTACATCTAGATATACATATAATAAAATTTAACAGTTCGATGTCTGTACCTTATAGATATTAAAGAAAAATTAATACGGTGGGTTTTTATTAAAGCCACAGAAGCCAAATAAACCATTTTTAGAATTTTTGAATATCTGTCTGTCTGTATATTTGTACGCGCATCAGTCGAAAACATGGAATTGAATGCAGTTTTCACCGTTGTATCGCTAGAGATTTAGCTTCCAATATAGAAGAAAAAATTAGAGAGTTGCCAAATGTGTTTAAAATTTCAGTTTAGGTCAATTGATACGGTAATGTGAATACTGCAATATGGCTATCAAATTAAAGAAATTTACAAAGGCCTACAGCTGAAAATATGTTTGTGGAAGGTTGCCACCTATTTGAAAACTTTAATTTAATATAATTGATAGCATAAATTACATATTGCAATATTGGCATCAAACTAAAGACGATAGGAAATTTTAATCCTGAAAATATTTTTAGGGGATTTGCCCACTGATTGAAAAATTGTATTCATTGAAATTTGTAAAATAAATGAAATATTTCAATACCAATATTAAACTAAAGAGGATTAGGAAGCTTACTTTTGAAAATATTCTTGAAGCGGGTTGCCACTTATTTGAAAACTTGAATTCAGTTAAATTTACTATTGGGCAATTCACAAGGTGTTGTGAAGTTATATTTTCCTAACAAAAGTTGTGTTACAACACGACGGTTGTGAACACCTGTTACGATTATTTATTATATCTCAGCACTTAACCTCACATAACACCGAATAAACATAGGTTGCAGAGTTGTATCGTCATGTGTTATTTTTCTTCACAAAACAATTGGGCAATTCACAAGGTGTTGTGAAGTTATATTTTCCTAACA
>NW_023458658.1:9178-20344 GCF_013731165.1 Rhagoletis pomonella
GATCGTGATGGAAAACGTAGTTAACATCTTGTCGTCATAGCGACGATAGAATTAACATCGTCAGCCGAGTGAAAATACTGCTAAAGTAACAAAGGCAGCGCCGCTTGTGATACCCTTGCTTGCCTCACCGCTCGTGCCATAAATTCAAATTGGTTGGATAGTCGACATGCGTCTTCTGTATACTGTTTATTCTGTGCTACTACATATCTAATTTGAATAAAAAATAATTATGCTTAAATTTAGTTAATTTAAATGGCTCTTTTATTTTTGAAAAAGTAATTTTTAATATTATGTTTATGTATTAAATAAGAAACTTCAAATTATTACCCCTTTTGTAGTCAAAAAGGGTAATTATTTTTAATATCTCTGGCCTTTACCCTTTGAAAAATATCTAAGGGGCGAAAACTTCCCATAAGGTAGTGTCAAATCTTCCTTCTCGCTCTTATTACTTCACCTGGTATTATTCCACCATGGACTAAAACCATGGTACAATAATTATAGGTATTGCTTCAAATCGAAATTCGTGCTCCTTTATTTTCATTTTAATGCAGTTCAATGTTGATTCTTGTACTTTTATTTGGCTTTGCTTTTTGTTTTCGCTCAATTTCATTTTTATAAAAAACGATTGAAATGAAGTGAGCCATATTTATGCACTATTAAAATATACATTCTATTAATATTATGCAAAAGGTATGAGTTATTTGCACTAATAAATTGCTAATTTACTATTAGAAACGTTTAGTGCCAAACAACCATATACAAAATGATATTAATTGATATGATATTGACACTCTAAAACCCTTTGGAAATTTGAGTAGATTTTAAACAGCAATTTCCAAAATTATTTCACATAGCTTATAAACATAGTGAAATAATATGAAGTGATGTACGTAATTTCAAAGCAAAATTTGAATTTGTCATTTTTGCATTTTTCAGTTCTGGCATTGACCTTTGGTTTTGTTGCATATCTCTGCCCGATTTCGGCTTAGGTCCTCATCCTGAGGGACTAAAAACATCAGTACTGCAATGTTGTGTGTGCTTTTGCACAAGCGGCAAGAATTTCTTAACAGGTATTTTTTTTTCTCCATTTATTTAATTTCTCACTCAAAAAGGTGTCAAATGAAAGAAAAAAATATGATAACAAATTACAGAATAAGAGTACCGAAATATATCATTTCACACACCTTATATTATTTTACTATGCTTATTGTCGTCACTTCAGTACCTTCCGAAAACTTTTTTCGAAAGCTTCTCAAAAGAACAAAAAGAAAATTGGGATTTGTAGCTTTTTAAATCAATACATTTCACTGTGAGTTAACACTTAAACATTTATTGAAGCTCCAAATTTTATAATTTTCTCGTTGTATATTTTTATTTGAAAGAAACTGTTGATACTTTCATTCGAAGCATCGAAAATATCGATAATTTTATACGATACATCGATTCTATA
The DNA here is from genome assembly GCF_013731165.1 of Rhagoletis pomonella. NCBI lineage: Eukaryota > Metazoa > Arthropoda > Insecta > Diptera > Tephritidae > Rhagoletis > Rhagoletis pomonella. The sequence continues at coordinate 10,629 of NW_023458658.1, forward strand.
TTTCGATGCATCAAATGGAAAAAAGCATCGATGTAGTTTTTTGACTTGCATCTCTAGTACATATGTATATGGTATGTGCATGATCCAATTATTAATAATCAGCCCTATTCTAATAAAACCTCACAACTGAGTTGTGATCAAAAATTTGTGAGATTTCTTGTGAGGACTATTTTGTGAGGTTATTCTTGCCCACACCTCATAAGAAAAAAGCTCAACCAAATAACCACACGAGGTGAAAAGCATTTTGCTGTCTAAAAGTGTGTTTGCTTTGTTCAACTTTGCGTTCAACATTTGCGTTCAACTCAGCGCAGGGTTGCACGAAAAAAAAGTTGAATGGCTAAAAATATCAAAATATGAAAAAATATCAAAATATTCGCCATAAAAAGGTGTTTGCATTGTTCAACTTTGCATTCAACTTTTGGTTGAATGGCCTTTCGACTAATCGCTTTCAACAAAGTTGGTCGCCAGCCAACATTTAGCCATTCAACTTTTTTTTCGTGCAACCCTGCGTTGAGTTGAACGCAATTGTTGAACGCAAAGTTGAATAATGCAAACACTGCTTAACAGCTGTTTCGTAAATAAAATAAATACAAAAAATTGATGCTGAACAACAGGAAAAGTAAATATTTTTGCAATTTGTTTATTTTTTTGATAATTACTGATTTTATTTATTTTCTAGGCGAAATCAAAAAAAAAAATAACAAAGCAGGAGTAGCTCCAGTACTTTACACAGTTTGCAATCCACAACTTGGTGCAAAAGTTTGTATGGAAATGAAATCCTATGCCTGCTCTAACTCTTCCGAAACTGCCGAAAAAACAAGCAATAACTCTGCCATTACTGAATATAATTTTAGTTAAAAAATAAAAAATAACACAGACACTGATAGCGAACGAAAATTAACAAAACATTTGCTCGATAAAAATCGGCTGTTTTTCTCTTGTGAGGGTCTCATTCGTACATCATAAATTTTCTCACAATTGTGAGCGTATGAGCTTTCGAATTTACGCCAGCATAGGGATAACCTCACAATAGTAAGAAAGGCTGACTTCCGAAACGTCAATTGCATTGCATACGTACAAAGTTTAATGTTTCATAACGCCGAACTACAATTGGTTGACAATGTACACTTTTCCAAAACCCTCCGAAAAGTTATCGAAACGCATTGCTAGCGCAATCAGCGCATCAGAAACAAAGTTGATGCTTCGTTTGTTATTGGTTACCATTGGTGTTTTAAAAATGAAAAATTCCGAAATGGTGATTATTGTTTTATTAAATATTCCAAATATGCAATGTATATGGTTGCAATGTTTCGCTACTCTGCATATGCAAAGAGTTTAAATACCGCAGTAGAACAGTATCCAAACATTGTATTGGAACGTTTTGGAAGTCAGCCAAACTTCACAATAGTGAGTGTGGTGATTTTTGTGAGGGCAACAGAATAGGGCTGTATATCTTAAAACCATGTGGTATATGGGGTATGGAAACATCCCTGTTCTCTAGCAGTAAACCTTTTAGTGTAAGCAAAAATGATGTTTTCCAAATAAGGCAGATCGGAATATGCGCTCTCTGGGAAGACAATACTTGTAATTATTGTACCATGGACTAAAACCTGCAACTTGTGACTAGGAATGTGCGATATTTAAGAAAGTATCAATATTTGGGCCTATTCCGATTGTCGGAACGACAGTCGTTCATCAAAATTTGAGATTTTCATTGCCGTTATGAGGCAACCGATGACATAATCTACTAAAAAATTTTATTCCTATTATCCTGTCGAAATGAAGAAGTATTGAAAACGTGTTAAAATCTGTCGTTAATGTTTTTATCTACGACTCAATTCAACGAACGACTGCCGATGTAAACGACTTTCGACAACCAGAATAAGGGTGATTATGAATCCATTTAATTCATTGATATAAAATCGATATGGCGATATGTCGGGCTGAACAAAATCGATATCGGAAAAATCGATGTTGAAAATCCTGCTCCCAATTGGATAGAATATTAGACCTGCCTATCAACTCACCTAATTGAGTTATTTCCATCTGGTATATTTACTGAGGATTAAAACGGCATGGCGGTCGACTGTATTGTCAAAGAAGATAGAACAAGACAATAAGTCAACGGTGGAAATAGGAATGTTCGATATTTAAGAAAGTATCGATATCATGAATCGATTTAATTCATTGCATGTAAAATCGATATGGCGATATATCGGGCTGAACAATATCGATATCGGATAAATTTCAACTTAAATAGCGATATTGCTGGTAAAGTATCGATGACCCCTATTGCGAGTGTCGACTGGCAGTAGAATAGAAATTTGTCGATCGAGTCTATCATCTTTCATTTTGCTATTGTGTAACTTGATCGATAAAAATGTTTACTATTGTGAATGGTTGACAGAATTGTAAACAGCTGTTTGTTTGTTTACATTTGTTTCTTTAGTGTTTTATTTACATCATTTTTAAAATAATTTCTTTTATTATAAAATTTAAAAAACGGACACAGTTGAAATATGGTTTAGTCATGAGGAAGGTGATGTGGAAGCTAATAGATTAGTAGAGTTGGCTAAAGCAAGGAGGGAATTGCGAGATTCGTCGGATCCCTTGGAGTTGGAAGCTGAAGTGTATGCACATATGTGAGTTTTATGAATAGAAGTTGCGTTCCCAATGCTTCACGGTTTTTAGGCGTTACATGATTTGCAGGAAAAGTGGTTTTCCTCATTAATAAGCTTTATGGAAGTTTAAGAAATACGGTACGGTTTAGTTATCTGTACAATGATGTTGGGTATTTGTGTCCAAACGCATGACCCGAGTTTAAAAACTTTAACATATAAGTGTAGTGAAAGAATTCAACTTTAATTTAAAATAAAGATTTCAAATTTCCGAGCACTAGTCAATTCATAAACTATGCCGTTTTTTGTAAACTTTTGATGTTGGTTCTGCGCAAAAACACTGTGGATGGCGTAGCCGAAATTATATGCACAAGAAATATTGTATATGCATCTTTCCCAATAGAAGCGGAGCTTCCTCCCCTACTCTTTCCGGAAATTCCTATGCCTATGTCCTCACTCTCCGGCATGAGCACGACCAACCGCGCAAGTTGCCTTTTGTTGCTTATAATTTTTGATCTGTAATTCAGACACATATATACATATGTATATTTCACAATTTTTTACAACTTCCAGTTCAATTGACTTACTTTTTATCCATTATAGTTACGGTGACTATAAATATACTTTGAAAATGCAGGAAAATTGTATCAAAAAATTTGCCTACATATAATTTCGTAGTATAAAAATAACAAAAATATACTACATATATACATTCCTCGTCATTTGAATAGCGCACCCTTTTTTTGATTTTCTACCATACAAAGTATGCTTGACAAAATTTTTATATGGAAGAAAATGCGCAGCACCGTCAAAAAAAAAAAATTTTCGCCCCTATGTTTATTTTTTTTTTTAATTTTCAACAATTTTTAAAAAGGGACGTAGACGTAGAATATGCTATATTTTTATAAAAGTTAATGAATATTATACAAACAAAACGAAAACTGTACCTACTAAGTATTAAAAGGTTGCGCTATTCAAACAACGAAGAGTGTATATTTCTTAATTATTAATCCAATTTTAAACTTTAAACATAAATCACATTTGCTTCATTGGTATGAATCTTTTAGAAATAAATATTTACAAAATTATAATAAGGCATATTACATATTACTTTACACGAAATATGAACCTCTGTAAACAAATTTTTTAGGCAAACTTTGGGTTGTCGAACACGAAAAAAATACCCATGGTTTCAAAGAAGTGTTCTCGAGATATGTTCGAAAAACGTATTTTTAGTACTTTTTCAGTTATTCCTCAATATCTCATGAAACGACCAACAGTTCGAAACAAGGCCCCCTGAAATGTAGAAATGTAGGATTTTAAAGCACTAAAAAATTTGAAAAAAGGCAAAATGAGCTTTGAAAAAGGCGAGAAAAGGCAATTTGTTTTTAGTTTTGTTATGTACTTCCGTTATTTACACTGTGCATGTCCAATTAAAGATATTAAAAAATGCATACAGTGGTGAAAAAATTATAGCCGAACCACTTTTTTCCAAGTTTTAAAGTATTATTTTCATTGCTATTTAATTTTGGTTATTTTTTTAATAAAAATATAGTTAATTCTTTAACAAAACCCGTGTAAATCCAAGTTTCCAAATTTGTGCAATATTAAAAAAAAAATCAACAAACTTTCGTACAAATATCGAGCTATTTAAAAATTCTAAAAAATCAATCCTAATTTTTAGCCATTTGAAACTTGTACTTTATTCTACTAGAATTTAACGGACTTCAAAACTACACACTTTTACGAAAATTTTTTGATTTTTTTTTAATTGTATAAATTTCTAAGACAGTGACACTTGATTGGTACATTTGTACAGATTTGTTCATTTTTATATTGCTCTATTGGTACAAAATAAAAAAAACTTGGGGAAATTTTTTTTTTGTCAAAAGGTTGGTACAATACAGCCATGTTCTATTGAAAAATTTCAACGAATTAATTTTCGTGATTGGGATAAAGAAAAATATATGGGTATTCACACTAGAGCTGGAGAAACATCGATGCATCGATGTTTTTATTTAATCTACTAACATCAATATTTTTTTCTCAACATCGATGTTTTTGCGAGTTTGCAAACCTATATTTATTTGGCGCGTAAAAATGTAAACGGTAAAAAAGTTTCGGTTTTTCTGGCGGGATTACCAAACCTAGTGTATTTTAAGACTTGTGCCAAAATATTTCGGAAAAATATTAAGAATTACGTGAGATGGACCGGTTTGAAAATACCTCTAAAAATGATGTTTTTTATGAATAAAAATAGTTTCTTAAAGGATTTTTTGGGAAAAATCCCCTCACATGACAAAACAGTTTAAGCTTAAAAAATCTACATAAAAATATTAAAAAAATGTATTATCGGAATCATAATAATAAGATTTTTGATGCTATTTTTTAACCTTTTTCAGAGATTTGTGTAAAAAAAACTTTAATAACTGCTGCAAAACTTTACCGATATAGACTTGTGATGTATAAGTGGAAAGGTATTTTCTCGCCCTTTTTATTTATTTGCAAAAAAACTCATTCACGACCCAATTTTTTCCTTATCAAATACCATTACTTCTTAAATCAACATGGAATGACACTCGTTTATTTGACCTTCCTTTTTCATATTTTGAATGAGCTTATTCGCAAAGAAATTGAAAGCGTGAGAAAATGCCTTACTAATGATACCTCATAAGTCAGTAAGTTGGTATGGTTTTGACTGAGTTATTCAAGATTTTCTTAAACCAGTCTTTGAAAAAAGTTCAAAAACAGCATTATTATGTTTCTGTAAAAATTTTTTTTAAATATTCTTATGCAAACTTTTTAAGCTTAAACTGTTTAGTCATCTGAGGTAATTTTTTCAAAAAATATTAAAAAAAAACTGTTTTTATTAGTAAAAAACTAAATTTTTGGAGGTATTTTCAAATCCGTCCACCTAACGTAAATCTTAGTATTTTTGCGAGATATTTTGGCGGAAATCTTAAAATATAATAGATTTTATAATTCCAGTGAAAAATAGTACCGATTTTTTTTTGTATGGGGAGTGATGCAGTCTACTATACTTAAGTTTACTATGATTACTCGGCCGTGCTATCATAGTAGCACAATGCCACTAAGTGCATTTTCAAATTTTCAGGCAATAGTCACATGCGATTATCTATTATATTTTCTGTTGTTTGTGTGAAATATTTTATTTTTATCGGTATTTTTCTTTTAATCAAAATATGTTGAAATAAAAGTAAAAAAAAATTTCCTTGCTTGTTTGAAAGGAAAATTGGCTTGGAAATTTTTTTTTTCTTAAGCGATTACCACAAAATTTGTAGAAGAGTGTTATCGATATATTTGATGCTGGTCTTCAATTTCTCGTCATCCATTGTCCATAACCGTACAACCAGCCCTAATCTGCCTTTCCATTACGTTCCCGCATTCCGCTCCGCAAGAGTCGAACTTAGGTATTCTGCGTTACGATCGAATCGAAAGAGGAAGAAAGAAAACATCTTTCGAAATCAGCTGTTTGCCTAGGAATGTGTGAAATCGAAACAAAACGAAGAAATATTTGTCACCAAACTATAGCAGCTTATGAAGTTAAAGTTTGTAAATATTTTAAAATAACTAAATATATCTAGCATCACTGTAATTTAAAAATAAAGTTTCGTTTGCTCGTAATTTAGTGGAAATATAATTATAAGAATGAAATCCATAGCCGCGGGGTTATTGCTTGAAGAGGACAGCCTCATTGCGTAAGTCGTAAATTAGGCTGAAGTGTACGACTCGACAACATTAGCATTGTCTACTGTCGTGCTGAAATAAGTAAACGACGAAAATTGTCGAAAACTATGCAGTGCTGCCAAGTTCTTCCGTTTTAATACACTAGTCGAGTGGAAATTTTAGGCAATGACGCTAAATTTTCGATACGATTCGACTCTCGAAAAACGACTTGCATTCGGCACGACTCTCGCAATGAGGCTGGGAGAACGAGTCCCAGATTGCAGATGCGGAAGTTGAAAGGCGGAGATTTAGGGACATGTTTCGTCTTTTTCAGATGAGTGAAGTCATAAATTCACCATGAACTGTATTACTAACCGCTCAAAGCCAGTGAAATTATAAACGCCAGGAGGAGGGGAAGAACAAAGCTTATCCTACCATAGAAAATCGAATTCGAGACAACATACGCAACTCTTTTTAAAAAGTTAGTAAAAACAAGCGCAATAATAAAAGCATCTTTTTTATGGAACTTCACATTTTATGTATGTATGTATGTGCATACATCTATTAATTTTATATAAAAAGAATAAATTGTATTCAGTGCATTTCACAGTCTTATTTATAGATAATGAAAAAAGAACGCCTGTGCTTCCTCTTTCAAAACCTCGCGCAATATCCCTTTTGGTTGCCATTATTTGAGCTAATTTGTCGTATTGCCCGTATAACCGCTCGCGAAAACACAGAAATCTAGAAAATTCGTTTATGATGACTTTTACAATTATGCACAGTATATTTTACTTAATTTTTTTAATAAAATTTTATTATCTAAACCCACGAAAATAACAATCGAAACGTTCCCCGTCAACAAATTTGCAACTTAGAAAAACGGAACTACGATCGAAATGTAGAATAGATATAATCGTAAATTTCGAAGATTGATCGAATGGAAACGGAACGCAGAATACCAAAATTGCCAAACGGAGAGAATTTCGATTCGAGTCGAAATGCAGAATAGGGCTGAATATTTAGAACGCATTGACTAGTTGAAGCTTCAAAACCAGCCTACCCTTATGTAGTTATCAATTAGTTATCGACACTGCTTTTATTTCGATTAGGAAAAGTTAATTTTAAAATATCGAAGAAAATGCGGGACAAAGGCAGGACACTTGGAAAAAATCAGAACATTTTGGGGGCTTTCTGTTTTGAAAAACTACGCAGGACAGGCCTTTAAATAACAGTACGGTCCTGCAAAAAACAGAACGGATGGTCACCGTAATTATAGTACCACTTTCTTATGTAAATTTTATAAACGCAAACTCCAACGACTAAAAAACAGCAATAGAAGGATGAGCGATTAAAAAGTATTCACAGTCTTTAATTGAGCGACTATACTAGCGTTGTATGCTACATGTTTGTCGTTGTAAACCACTATTATACCATCGTACAAAGTGGTTTAAAGCTGCCCTGCCAGCCAAAAGTGGTGAAAAATCTGGTGAAACCGCGGGTTTCAGTCACTTCAAAACTGGTGACAAAACTGGTGACATTTGTATGGGCGGTGTGCAGATTGTCACCACTTTCCCCCTGTACGTGTGATCCTTGCATCACTGTCGCACTCATTCAGATACTTCGTAAGGAAAACATATAGCTGCACTCGTCTAGCATTGCCCACTTCAACTGGCGCAGGGTTGCATTCTATTCACACCGAATTCAAAATAACCTTAAAAACAATAAATAAAAAGTCTAAAATTTTTTTTTGATTTTTATTTTGCAAAATTTATTTTTCAAAATGCATTGTTAACCTAATATACATAGTTAGTAATCAATATTATGAATAAAAATTACAATTAACATTGGCCCGTAGTCATAGTCAAAATAAAGTCGACTTTAAAGTTAGTTGCAGCTTTTTGACATAATTTTCAATGGGATATCTGTCAAAAAAGCTGCAACTAACTTTAAACTCGACTTTATTTTGACTATGACTACGGGCCATTAATAATAAAGATATTTTTACATACATATGTGGTTGCTTAATTGCTTATTATTACTACTACTCCTTTGCATATATATGTTTTCAAAAGTTGCAAATTTTCTATAAAATAGTTAAGCGATTTTAACAGTATTATAATCAAAAGAAAGGTAATCGATGTACCTTTCTTTTAATATATATTAACAGTTGCAAATCATTTGTAATGGTGCACAAAAATTCAGTTTCGTTACAACTTTGCAAAATTTTACCACTTTTTCACCGCTTATATATAGCTGTTTACAAAAGTTGCAAAGTTTTTATGAAAACGTAAAGCGATTTTAACGGTGTTATAATCAAAAGAAAGGTAATCGGTCTACCTTTCGTTTGATATATATTAAGAGTTGCAAATCATTTATGGTCGTTCAGAAAAATTAAGTTTTCTTACAACTTTGCAAAATTTGCAAAGTTGGACCTACACTTTGAAGTGCTCCTGTAGTTGAATGTGCTGAGGGCGGAAGGTGCTCCTGGCGATGAAGGAGCTGAGGGTAGAAGGTACTGGTGGTGCTCCTGGCGATGAAGAAGCTGAGGGCAGAAGGTTCTAGTGGTGCTCCTGGCGATGGGGATGCAAGCGTTGAAGGTGCTGATGGTGAATCCCAATCTGTTAACAAACAAAAATATCAATTCAAATTTATAAACATATAAAAAGTCTCAATACATACCTTAAGAATGTGACTAAGTCGCTGCTGTTTTGAAATCTAAAAGAAGAAATTACATTATAATTAAATAAAATTGTTAAATACGTATTCTTACCTTCAAAATTTTCGCAAAGTGACATTTCTTCACAGTATGTATACTGTCATCAAAACTCCGATGTTTCTAACTTGCTCGCTCTAACGCATAGCATTCTTATTAGAGTACGAATTCTTATCGGGTATGTAGCTCTAACAAAGGGACATTTTTTTGACAGTTCGAACAAAAAATGTGTAAGTGTGTGGGTGAGATGACTAAAAAGTTGTGAATGTGTTTGTAAATCGTTTTATTTTCAGGGGAAAGTGGTGAGCCGTGGCTGGCAGGGTGGTTCCTATACTACGAAAGTGAACGAGGTATAAAGGTAGTATGCCATGAAACACAGCCAGAGTCACAAAAGTATCACCAACAATGTGTGGTGAAAACAAACAGCGCGCTGGTCCAACAGTCGCATTGGCCGAGTAATCAGAGCGCTAGAGTGTCACTTGAGAGATCCGAGTTCAAATCCTAGGGCAGGAGATTTTTTTCTTTTTTATTTAATTGTTTTTTTTTTTATTTACTTTTAAATAAAAATCGGCTGCCAGTGTGCTAGAAATGTTGGTGGAATATTTTATTTTCATCAATAAATAATAATAATAGTAATAATGTTTAAAAAAATTTTATCATTGAAATTTTATTTGTTTTTGTTATTTTTATGGGCT
>NW_023458658.1:20444-25632 GCF_013731165.1 Rhagoletis pomonella
AAAAAAATTTAATTTTGTGTTCCGTCTGATGGTAATTGAACCCGGACGCTCTTGGTACCAATTGTATCAAGCGTCTTTGCACACTCAGCCATACATGTAAATGTGTTTTCGAATGTTGAGTTTGAACACAGAATAAACAGTATACAGAAGACGCATGTCGACTATCCAACCAATTTGAATTTATGGCACGAGCGGTGAGGCAAGCAAGGGTATCACAAGCGGCGCTGCCTTTGTTACTTTAGCAGTATTTTCACTCGGCTGACGATGTTAATTCCATCGTCGCTATGACGACAAGATGTTAACTACGTTTTCCATCACGATCAGCGTTGCCGTTTTGGTACAATTGTATATTTTTTAATACTGTTTTTCTAAATTTTAATATCTGATCCTTTTTTGTTCCCAAATGCCGTATTTTGATACTTTCGGCTGGCAGAAATGAATTTTCGAAAACTATGAATAGTACTACTAGTCTAAAGGCTAATATTTTTTTATTGTTATTTGAAGTCTCACAATTTATATATAGATATTTATAAGTTGATTGGGTAACTCTTATAACTGTTATAGGACCCCTAAACCACACAAAAACATTACGAAATATCGAAAAAAATATATTTTTTTGAATTTAGTTTTTTTTTTACGTTTTAAAGATGAAGCTATCAATATATCTGTGTTCGTATGGAAAAGTAGCTTATGTCGAAAGGCTGACTTTAATATAAATCGGCATTTGCAGTATACGATTGCGAATGACTCGCTGGCGCTGAGCCGTTGAACAACTTTTGGCAAATAAACGTGCAAGAAATAGTTCCGATACTAGAAAGTCAATATTCTTATTAAGGCTCATCAAAAAATTCCTTGTCGTTTAAAGAATAAAAGGAAGGCCGCATTATACTAAAGCCAACCTTTCGACATAAGCTACTTTTCCATACGAACACAGATATACAACGCACATTCATATTTCTTGCACATATTTACTTGAGCAACGTTTCTTCAAAATAAGGTTTGCGCAATTTTATGCTGTAGTAAATTCCACAATATTGACTTGTACAAGTCTCGGGTTGCGCAAGGATTTTGTGTGGTTTAGGGGCCCTATAAGTTTGTTTTTCATTATGCAAATAAGCAGACAAAAGCAAGATATATAATTTTTTTTATAACTATGGATTTAATTATAAAATTTTATTTATTATTTGTTTTTTAAATAATAGTTTAATAAACAACAGTTTTGTTTGCTTTTGATACTTTTTCTGCTTGGCAACTGATACATTTTTTTCCAGCTGGCGGCAACGCTGATCACGATGTGTGTTTATGGCGAGATGTTAACTTCATGTTATTCATAGTGGACGTGATGTTAACTCCTCTGCTCTGTTCCGGGTCGCCATGTTATTCATAGTGGTCGTAATGTTAACTTCTCTGCTCTGGTCCGGGTTGTAATATTACGTCCGCCGAAGAAAAATAAATTTGTATGTGGTGCGTCTTCTGTATACTGTTTATTCTGTGGTAGTAGCTAAACAATTTTGTGGATTACGCTTGTATTTAGTATTGAAAGACAAACACTAACAATAACAAAGAGATTTAAGGATTTACAGCCAATGTAATAAATAATAATTAGAAACTTAAATAAATATTTTGACGCTTCCGTACATCTGGCAGGGCTGCCATTAGTATCACGTGTTGCGTTTTTGTATTCACGTTGCTGATTTCATGTACCTAATTTCATCTCTTCATAGAATTATCAAGATTTGTCTAAACATCCGTCGGTGAGTCCTCGGAAGTATTCTTTGTGCAAAATCCTTTTTACTAATTTCACCATTTTGAAAAGTGTTTTTGCCTCAATTCATCGATTTGTATGGCATTAGCTGTCACTTTTAATTGGTTACTGCATTGGCTACTTTAACCAAGATTTTTGTATGCAGTTGTCGGTGAGTCCGTGAAGTATTATTTGTGAAATTTTTTTTTACTAATTTCCCCATTTTAACATATTTTTTGCATAAAAATATCAGTTTGTGCGGCATTAACATGGTGTTTTGAAACTGTAGTTGGACCTTTCATCTAGAATGATACAGACACTTCTCAATCTGGGTGGTCTTCAGTATCTACGTTCCTGATTGCTTCTCTTTGTGTGAACTATTCTGTAGATTTAGTACAACACATTACTCTTATTAGCGTCAAAATCTTTATTTAACACCCGTGTAATCCGAATCTTCGTAGTTAAGAATTCGTAGTTCCGTTCCGAAAAGTCTGAAAATTGGTATGCGGTAATCCGATCGTAACTATCGACGGTACTGCAAGCTAAAAGCGTGAAATTCGAAGTTCTTAATCAGCAGGTTTGACAGAAACAAATCAAAATAAATATAATCGCAAGTTAATAGTGAATAGTGAAATTTAAAAATTGGTTTAGTCGTTATTTGAAAAGAATTTTCTTTAAGTAGAACACAATGGAATCAGTGGCCGGAGCACTTTTGTCTCAGGAAGAACATGCTGCAGCTAACAGTTGCATTAATTTACAAAGGAGATTGTTAGTAGTTGTGATCCCTTTCTTCTTTATTGGCGCTGTAACCGCCTAAGCGATTTTGGTCGAGTCCAAAGCAGCACGCCAGTCATTTCTCTTCTGTGCTAACTGACGCCAATTGGAAATGCCAAGTGAAGCCAAGTCCTTCTCCACCTGGTCCTTCCAACGCACACGAGGCCTTCCTCTGTTACCAGCATCGCGGCCCGCGTTGAATATTTTCAGAGCACGTGTGTTTCTGTCCATTCGAACGACATGGCCAAGCCAGAGGAGCCGCTGAATTTTAATTCGCTGCACTATGCCTATATCGTTGTAAAGCTCATACAGCTCATCGTTAAATCGTCTGCGATATTCGTCATCACGAACGCGTAAAGGTCCGTAAATCTTTCGCAGAATCTTTCTCTCGAAAACTCCAAAAGCCGCCACATCAGATGCTTGTGATCTTTGCACGACGAGAGAGGACTTTACTTCTCAATTGCCTACTCAGCCCAAAGTAGCACTAGTTGGCAAGAGTTATTCTCCGTTGGATTTCAAGGCTGACATTATTATTGGTATTAATGCCGGTTCCCAAAAAACGAAGTCGTCTACTTTTTCAAACTTGTAACTGTCAACAGTGACGTGAGTGCCAAGACGCGTAAGCTCTGACTGTTTGTGTGATGACAGTAGGTACTTCGTTTTGTCGTCGTTCACCACCAGACCCATTCGCTTTGCTCCTCTATCCAATAACGAGAAGGCAGAACAGACGCGGCTCTTATTTTTACCGATAATATCGATGTCCTCGGCATACGCCAGCAATTGTACGCTCTTGTAAAGTATTGTGTCAGATTATTAAAAATTATTAACCTTTCCATTTTTTATTTACCTAAATCACCTAATTTAGCCACCTAAATTAATTCTTAAAAATGCATGACATCCGTATTCGCATCACGAGCTCTGGCATTCCAACCTTGGCAACGACCAACGGGGCGTAGCTCTATCACAGCAAATTGATGGCTCCACCTTCTGTTGCTTGAAAGACGATGCCCCAACGAGACTCACAGGCACCACATGGCGAGCCATGATCTCGTTGTCCTCCGACCACCTTCCCGTCATACTATCCATTGACCGCCTGAACGATTTTGTAGTCTCCGAGCGCCGTACATATGTCAACATCAAAAAGTCCAACTGGAACGGCTTCAGAGACTACGTGAAAACTCTCTTAGGTGCCCTACCAACTCCACCTGATGCTCGAACAGCCGAGCGCAAATTCCGCACGGTCTTAAACGTGGCAGCTGCCCGCTTCATCCCAGCCGGACGTATACCGGAGATTTGACCAGGCTTTCCGGCCGAAGCGGCAAGACCCGCTGACGTCCGAGACCGAACCAGGCGAACCAATCCCGACGATGCTAGCATCAATGATCTTAGCGCTGAGATCAAGCGCCTCGTAAACAACCCCATGCGGAACAAATGGTTGGAGCACCTCAAATCATGCAACCCTCAAGAGGGCGTAAGCAAGCTGTGGACTACAGTAAAGTCCCCCTCGAAACCGACGAAGTATAATGACCAAACAGCCGTCAAATTCGGCAACGAAATTCACACCGACTCCAAGAAGTGCGCGCGTGAATTTTGCCGACAGTTTATTGTACACCCTGCGAGGAGCATAACCCAACGCAGCATACTCCGCAAAGCTCACAACATCCGAGCAACTGACACACCACCAACATTCACGCCCAACGAAGTACAAGGCGCGATTCACAAGGCCAAGGCATCGAAATAAGTCGCCCAGATGGCATTTCCATGCTGATGCTAAAGCAATTGGATGCCCCGGGAGTCGAAAACCTCACAAAACTTTAAAACGCCTCTCTAGCCACACACACCATCCCAGAGATATGGAAAAACGGGAGAGTAGTCCCCCTGCAAAAACCTGGGAAGAACGCAGAGTTAGGTAAATCCTACAGGCCGATCACACTCTTCTCTCCGGGGACCAAAACCCCAGAAGCGCAACTCCTCCCGCAACCGACTCAACGCCTGCATCTTTCCTCACATTAGCACGGACTCAGGAAGCTACACAGCACCACGACTGCACTAAACACCGTCACAGCGCAAATAACTGACGGTTTAAACCAAAAGCGCTATTGCGCCCGCCCCATCTTAGTGGTACTTGACCTATCAAAGGCCTTCGAAACCGTCAATCATACAACACTTATAGAGGACATTATCTCGTCCTCCCTACCGCCGCACACAAAACGTTGGATTGTCAGTTACCTCTGCGGGAGGCAGTCATCTGTTGTATTCAGAAACAAAACATCAAAGCCGCTTAGGATTAAGCAAGGTGTACCACAAGGTGGGGTACTATCACCGATCCTGTTTAACCTATATCTAGCGAAACGCCCTCCTCCACCTCAGGGAGTCTCCTTAGTCTCATACGCGGATGACTGTTCCATCATGGCAAAAGGCAACAATATCGACAGCATGTGCACACAGCTCAACCGCTACCTCGAGGAGGTCTCCGAATTTTTCACAGCGTGCAGCTTACAAATCTCGGCCGCTAAGTCAACAGCTACACTCTTCACAACGTGGACAAAAGAGGAGAGCCTCGAACTGAACGTGTTTATTGGCGGAGTCAAGATTCCGACGGTCAACCATCCAAAGATACTACGCGTCACGTTCGACAGCCTCATGTCCTCAGCACACACCACCACTGTT
>NW_023458658.1:25732-27079 GCF_013731165.1 Rhagoletis pomonella
GCGTCACGTTCGACAGCCTCATGTCCTCAGCACACACCACCACTGTTTGAAAGAAACTGCGAAGTAGAAATAAAGTCCTCAAGTCGCTCGCCGGCAGCACTTGGGGAAAAGATAAAGAAACTCTGCTCGTGACATATAAAGCGATCGGCCCAGTGTGGACAGTAGGCACGAGTGACATGCAGTGGAAAAACCTACAGACATGCCAAAATGCCGCTCTACGAACCGCGACAGGGTGTCTCCTTATGTCCGCCGAATAACACCTACACGACGAGACTACGTTGCTCCGGGTAAAGGAACACAATATGCTGCTGTCAAGACAGTTACTGCTAGGCGGTCTGACTCCGAGTGCTGCACCACCAAGACACGTAAGGAGACACCTCAGTCATCTAGAAGTAGACATCGACCATCAACTTCATTCACCACTGAGCCGCGAGGCATACCTTGAGGGAATCAACAACCTTCATCGCGAAGCAGTTATCACCGCAACACGAGGACGCCACGAAAACATAGTCCTCGGTGGCCGGCCGCCTCCCATCGATATGAGCGAATTTGAGCTCCCGCGCGAAACTAGATCCACACTGGCGCAACTTAGATCTGGCTGGTGCAGTCGCTTAAATTCATACAGGACCTGACTAGACCCAGAGATCGCTGACACCTGCCCAGCACGCGGAACTGGTCCACACAACACCGCACACCTGTTCGCATGCCCTACATATCCCACCCATCTGACACCCGAAGCGCTGTGAACTCAACCTAACGAGACTGCTCGCTTCTTGGGCCTAAGGTTGGAGGAGTCAGATGGGGAAGACGAAGATGAATAAACTACCAACCCATTCGGGGACGACGTGCTGCTACAACATCAATACTCTCCCTAGCTTGGAAAAAATGCTAGAAACCGTTGTGAAAACCCAGCTACAGTACTATGTGGAATCCAATAAAATACTCGTAAAAGAACAATCTGCATTCAGAGCTAAACATTCCTGTGAGACTGCGCTGAACCTGGTGCCTTCTCAATGGAAAGAAGATCTTAACTGCCACCTTAATATAGTAGCAGTGGTTATTCACCTTAAAAGAGCATTTGAATCAGTTGATAGGGTCCGAATGTTGGATAAGCTAAAATACATTGGCATAAAAAACACTGAGCTTGACTGGTTTAGAAGCTTTCTTTGTAATCGTAGGCAACAAACAATAGTTAATTCAAAGATATCTAGTAAGATAGCCGTAGACATCGGCTTACCACATGGCTCAGTTTTGGCACCCCTACTCTTTAATATATATATAAACGATATTAAGAGTTCTCATCTATACATATAATAAAATTGTAACAGGTCGATGTCTGTACATTAT
>NW_023458658.1:27179-30900 GCF_013731165.1 Rhagoletis pomonella
ACGTAACCGATTAAAAAAGTAATGATATCAAAATAAAGGCAATTAATCCATCTTTAAGTTCATATATAAAATGCGTTTGCTTGCTTATATATTTAAGCCAAAAATATTAAAAAACAAATAAAATGTTATAATTTTTCATAAAATAACCTTTTTTAGAAAAAAGTGCATAATCAATGCTAAAGACATATATATTATTTAGAAAGTGCAAGTTCTTACCTTTAATTTGATATGCATATTTTATTATGATCTACTTTTGAGGTTTAAGAAATTAGTGATAAAAAAAATTAAAATCATTTACAAGCAAAAGTGACAAGTGTGGGTGATATCATAGTTTCTTTTGCCCAGAACTTCTTTCTGCGTAGGCGGCCTTCGGCCGCACTTAGTGATTATAACCCTCACTAAGTAGAATTCTCCTTTCTGTGTTGCTTTAAGAAGTGAGGCTGAACACCTTTTGCAGAGAACACCTTTCTGCGTAGGCGGCCTTCGGCCGCACTTAGTGGTTATAACCCTCACTAAGTAGAATTCTCCTTTCTGTGTTGCTGAAGAAGTGAGGCTGAACACCTTTTGCAGAGAACACCTTTCTGCGTAGGCGGCCTTCGCTTATGGATCATAACCCTTACTAAGTAAAATTCTCCTTTCTGTGTTGCCAGACAATAAAAACACATCACTTTTTTTCCACTTTAAAAACAAAATATTCGACTTAAAAGGGCTTACAGAAATCATTAAAAGCTACACCTACTCTTCTTCCATAACCTCAATTTCAAAATCCTCTGCTTCTTCCGGCATGTATGGATTCAGTGGATTGTATAATGCACCAGCCAGTTTAAAAAAATTGCTCAGCGGATCCAAACCTGCATGTTTGCAATGCCTCACAAACATAAATTTTGCCAAATATCCACTAAAAAACTTTTTGTTTCGATGGTACTGCGGCATTGGATATTTGACATGCCGCCAAAATCCCTCAATTGTATTTGTGTGTTGTTGCGTTTCTGGGTCTTTAAAATTAACCGAATGGTTAACTTTAAAGTGAACGTACCCTTCATCACTTAGGCAGTCATACGCCTGCAACGAAAAACATTTTAAATTTATATATATATATATTTATATTTATATAAACATATATGGGCACTTAGGCATTAAACTCACCTTCCAAAAATCGGAAACTATGGTCGTGTTAGGAAGAATCCAATTCTTTATAACTGCCAATAAAGTTTCCTTATCCCGCTTTTCAACGGGAACAAGAAAACACTTATTGGTACCACGCTCCACTCCACCAAAAACCCATTGCCCTTCAACAGCGTGTCCACGATGATACTTCCGGCGTCCGAATTTGCTTTCGTCTATCTCAACAATAGACCCGACACCTCCAATTTTCCGCCCCTTTACAACCATGCCGTCATACACTACCTCACGGCAAAAATTACACCAATCAACTGCGGTCGGTCTTGTAATACTTAACTCCTCAATTATAAAATCTTGTGTCACATTCTTCAACCAAAAGTAAGAAAATGCAATGAGCTTCACCATCGATAGCCTCGACCTATCAAAGAATGTGTTTTTTCTTAATGAAATTTGCTGATTACACGTTCGCACTTGCTTTCCAGACTTCGAAATTTTACGGCACCTACACATGATTTTTTTTTGTATTACAGTTTAATAGACGCACGGTAAACTTACCTCCAAACGAATCCATCCGATGATGCAGTGCACTCCAACAATTTCAGCGGATGGCCCCGAGCGCATAAATATTGCCCTTCACAAGGAATTAAATTCCACTCCTGCAACTGTTCGAGCACATTTGCATTAATCTTAAGACCGTCCTCACTTTCAAACATTTTATATATTTTAAATAAATTAAGAGTATTCATCTTTTTAAAAAATATTCAAAACACGTTTTTTATCTCCGCCGGAACACAAACAAATGAAAAATAGCTGTAAGTATATACATATATGTACATATAAAACGGCATAAATTTTCCCGCTTCCAACAAAAAAAGTACCCTTTCCAAAAAAGTCCGTTAACTCGCCTTGTTTAATTAACTAAAATATGCATTTGCAAATACATACATTTATATTTTTTATTATCACTGAATTCTGAAAACTCAAAAGCAAATCATAATATAATAAGTATATCAAATCAAAGGTAAGAACTTGCACTTTTTCAATAATATAAATTTTTTTAGCATTGATTATGGACTTTTTCTAAAAAAGGGTTATTTTATGAAAAAATTATGACATTTTTTTGGTTTTATAATATTTTTGGCTTAAATATATAAAAAAGCATACACATTTTATATATCAGCTTGAAGATAAATTAATTGTCTTTATTTTGACATCATTAGTTTTTAAATCGGTTACGCAGTTTAGAAAATATTAATGTTTTAAAATATCACAATTTTTTTGTTTTACCTCTTATATCTGCTTTGCTTTTTAATTGCGGCAAATAATATTTATATAGTTAAAATCAGCGTAAAAAGTACTGGCAATCTGCATTTTTAGTTTTTCTATAGCAGAACGGTTGGTTATCTTGATGTATGCCAGTATCACCACCTTGTAATATTGCTGAATAGCATCAGTTTTGGCCTATCATTGTTTTTCCTGAGTCGTTCTTCACATTCCACTACATACACACTTGAATAAAGCATCGTTTATTACACTGGCGACGAGGTAAGCGGATCAATAAGCAAAAAATGTCTTCCACTTTACTTGGATTAGTGCCTCATTTTGATTGTGACCATAATCTTTGGCACATTTTTAAGTCACAGCTACAACAATTTTTTAAAGAAAAATGGTCAAGTGCGAATCTGCGGTGATTTTGAAGTTTCAGTGAACCCCCATTTGGTAGTAGAAAAATACCCTTTGCCGCGAATCAAAGACATTTTCGCAAAATTGAACCGGGGAGTAGAGTTTAGCAAATTAGATACAGTTACGAGCAAAACTGTAACATGGTGTAGCACTTTTTATTTCAGCCGCCGCTATCTTTCCAAGTTTCAACGACTTTCATACCTTTGTTGTATATTCTAGTTGGTACACCCCTACTCCCTCTCTAATAACGATTTGAAGGTAATCCAACAACAATAAAAAAACTTGCAGACAAAAATGTAAATTAAGGCAAATGTTACAGTTTTGCACTCACTCTCAGTTTTACATTTTACAGTTATCTTTTACTTAGTTGGAAGTCAGATGACTTTTTTCTGTATTGTAATTTATTCAAGAAATGATCACCAGTAAATAATATGGTTAACCTGGAAACATAAATGTATATAATAGATTTACTGCGGCAAGGCGGGACCGCAGGAAAAGTGCCAACAAATTGTGGAGTTTGCCACATGAAAATTTTTAGACTGAGAAAAAATATAGCCTAAAGTGTTACTAAGTACGAGGGAATCCTGTCAAAAATTATTACGGTCCGATATCTTGTGAACTTAGCAGCAAGTAGCGATGCAGCCACTATTACAGAAGCGCTTAAGGTATCAAAATTGAATGCAAATCAGTAGACAGCGAGGCGAAGAATTGCCAAATTGAGCGGAAAGGCAGTATAAAAGAAGAAAAAAACTATTTTGATCAAAATACATGTGCGAGAGTGGTAGCATTTCGCTGCATCGCACGAAAACCGGACCGTTGTCTATTGGGATATGTTAGGCCTTTCAGAATGCAATAAAAACACATTTTTAAGATTTAATTGAAAGTTATTTGGTCTGACAAGACTAAATTAATCGCT
>NW_023458658.1:31000-32057 GCF_013731165.1 Rhagoletis pomonella
CCGCGGACATGAATTTCATCGAGAATTTGCGAAATCAACTAAAAGCACAGCTTACTAAGTATCCAAGTCCGTACAAAGGAGTACATGAGCTGTGAAAGCAAACTAAGGATATATGGGAGGATCTACCTCCAGAATTTTTACAGAGATACAAATAAGGTATGCCAAGTCGCATCCAGGGACTAAAAAAAGGGTACTGAACATTTTTTTAATAGTTTTTTTTCGTGAAACTTGTTAAAAAAGGTCTTAAAAATATATGAGTGCAAAACTGTAACATTTGTATTAATTTACATTTTGGTTCGCTGGTTTTATTATTGTTGTTGGATTGACTTCAAATCATTATGAGGGGTAGTACAGGTGTACCAATAAGAATATACAACAGAAGTATGAAAGTCGTTAGAACTTGGAAAGATAGCGATGGCTGAAGTAAAAAGTGTTACACCATGTTACAGGTTTGCCCGTCACTGTCTACACAAACATATATTCTACCATTCCCAACAAACATTTAGGTTTGAGCTCAACTTGAGGTTAAGTTGAGAACTAAGGTATTTCTCAAATCTCCAACGTTGTTTCTCAACAGTACCTCATATAGAGGATCATAGCGTTCTCAACAAAAAGGGAATTTTTCTTTGTATGAAAAAATTACTGTTTCTCAAGTTGAGAAAATGCTAGTTCTCAACTTGAACTCCAATGTAATTCTCCAATTGGTCTCAAACATATCATTGAAATACTGAAATTGAAATAGTAAAATACATTATACCTTTTTGATTGAAACGACATACATAGATGAATTTGAATATTAATTTTTCATTTTATTACTCCTTTTGTATTATGTAGTTAATCAATATCGTATTATAATAATTCATTTCACAGTACACAGTCCGACAGTAATTTTGTCACTTGATTCACTTCGCGTTTTATTTTCTTTGAAGATTATCTACTTTTTGTTGGTAATTTTGCTCCTTATATAGCTTTAGTTTTTCACTTGATAATTAAAAATTCGTTTCTCTATTATTTTTTACGTATCTGCGCGTCCGTTAGAGATGAGTTGAAGAATTAT
>NW_023458658.1:32157-38582 GCF_013731165.1 Rhagoletis pomonella
AGCAAAATTCGTGTCAAAAGATATAAGGGCGCGAAAAGAAGACAAAACGGCGGGAAAATAAGAGAGAATGGCCCGAAAAGAAGACAGAATGGCGCCAACAGAAGCACCATGAAGCAGCATGCGAAAACGACACTTTGGCGCAATTGCGCTGATTCAATGCGCTTATACCGGTCATGGCGTTGGCTTCATGGTATCAGCGCCAGAAAATTTGCTGTGTTACCCAGGCCTACTCCTTCAGCCGTGAATTAAAAATTAGAGATGAAAATATCGAAGAGGTGAAAAGTGTCAAGTACCTAGGAATATACATAGACAACAAACTAATGTTGAGCACGTTGAGTATACAGTCAACAAGATTGCAAAAAAAAATCGGCCTTATAAAGAGATCATGTAAGTACTTGGGAGAAGATATAAAACATTGGTGTACAGGTCTATAGTAGAACCACACTATATACTGCCCTACGATTTTCTTCCTAGCGGGGGACTCGCATGTAGATAAGCTGCAAAAAATTCAAAACCGAGCGATGTTATTCATTTTCAACAAACCGTAAGACACACCATCAAGATTATGCTTGAAACCTTTTTCTCCACGCTATGAAATTTGTGCACAATAGTAAGAGGGGCCACCTGCCGGATTATCTTAGCGACAATCTCCGATATATAAATGAGACCCATATATATTTGTTAAGAGAGAATACAGCTTCAGACTCCCGATGTATAAAACGGTAGCGGACAAAAAAAATATTTTTTATAAAGGCTTAAAGTGCTTTAATGAATTACCAGAGACTAAAAAATTGTGATACTATCACTCTATTCAAGCGGCTGCTATATGACCATTGTAGAAAGCAGCTTATAAGATAGTGATGTATAACAATAGCGTAGATTGGAAACTAGGCCTTTCCAACCACCAAGATATCGAGACTAGGTGGATCGGAAACTTGGCCTTTCCGACTACCTAGAGTACATTAAAAACCTTTGATACTAAACAATAAATGAGCGGATTGAAAACTAGGCATTCCAATCGTCACGAAAGCGCGACTGTGTGGATCGGAAACTCGGCTTTTCGACAACCCAGGAGATATCAAGATATGGAGTAACCCGAAAAGTATAGCGCGGATTGGAAACTCGGCATTTCCAACCGTCCACATAACCTCCGGGCAATGGCATGCTTTTATATTGATATAAAATAATTGCAGTGAAGAAATAATGTCATTTAAAAATTTTCGTAGAGCATATCATGTTTAATATTTAAATTTTATATCTAAATCTAATTCTAAGAATGTTAGATCTTTTATGTAATATAAGTCTAACCGACAGTAAAAAATAAATAAATAATAAACAACAACAGCAATAGTTGTATTTATTTGGGTTATCCAGTTCAGTATCACGATCATTTCTCACGGAAACGGTCTGGATCAGTCTTATTGGAGTTGGCAGCACTAATTTTACACTACTAGCACGAGGAATACGAAATTATAAAAATGAACTCACTAAATGGGGAAAAGTACATTTAAACGAAATAATATTCACCTTGGAGAAATTCATAGTTCTCAAGTTGATATCCAACATAATTCTTCAACTCATCTCTAACGGACGCGCAGATACGTAAAAAATGATAGAGAAACGAATTTTTAATTATCAAGAGAAAAACTAAAGCTATATAAAGAGCAAAATTACCAACAAAAAGTAGATAATCTTCAAAGAAAATAAAACGCGAAGTGAATCAAGTGGCAAAATTACTGTCGGACTGTGTACTGTGAAATGAATTATTATATACGATATTGATTAACTACATAATACAAAAGGAGTAATAAAATGAAAAATTAATATTCAAATTCATCTATGTATGTCGTTTCAATCAAAAAGGTATGATATATTTTACTATTTCAATTTCAGTATTTCAATGATATGTTTGAGACCAATTGGAGAATTACATTGGAGTTCAAGTTGAGAACTAGCATTTTCTCAACTTGAGAAACAGTAATTTTTTCATACAAAGAAAAATGCCCTTTTTGTTGAGAACGCTATGATCCTCTATATGAGGTACTGTTGAGAAACAACGTTGGAGATTTGAGAAATACCTTAGTTCTCAACTTAACCTCAAACCTAAATGTTATATGTTTGTGTAGACAGTCACGGGCAAACCTGTAACATGGTGTAATACTTTTTACTTCAGCCATCGCTATCTTTCCAAGTTATAACGACTTTCATACTTTTGTTGTATATTCTTATTGGTACACCTGTACTTCCCCTCTCATAATGATTTGAAGTCAATCCAACAACAATAATAAAACCAGCGAACTAAAATATAAATTAATACAAATGTTACAGTTTTGCACTCATATATTTTTAAGAACTTTTTTAACAAGTTTCACGAAAAAACTATTACCAAAATGTTCAGTACCCTTTTTTAGTCCCTGGATGCGACTTGGCATACCTTATTTGTATCTCTGTAAAAATTCTGGAGGTAGATCCTCCCATATATCCTTAGTTTGCTTTCACAGCTCATGTACTCCTTTGTACGGACTTACAGCCAGTTTCACCAAACTATTTAAGTGGAAATTAATTTTAATTTAATTTTTTATTTAAATCTCATTTTAATTATTTTCAGTCTCAATAAACTATTTATTTAAGTGAGTAAAAAGTGGTTGTAAAACAGACTAGGACTAGCTTTCGCTTTCATTTGTACTGAGAGCTTTTGAAAGCTTTGGCACGCTGTGTTGTAAAAGCAGGGCTGGTATACAAGTAAGCAGCAGATGCACAATGATCAGGTGATTAAACGTGTAACACCTCTGAGTGTGGTTATTCTGATTTAACTTTTATTTAAGTGCAGAGCATAGGCCACTTAAATCAAAATTAAAATTGATTGGTGAAACCGAAATTAAAGTAATCTTCACTTAAATAATTTGGTGAAACTGGCTGTTAGTAAGCTATGCTTTTAGTTGATTTCGCAAATTCTCGATGAAATTCATGTCCGCGGATTGTGGAGGTCATTTCAAATTAGCAAATTTTTGCTTTTGTATCCAGTCTTTGCGAACATGTACAGTATGTTTTGGGTAATTTTTCAGCGAAAACTCTCACTTTTTCGACTACATCTTGCAAATTTTGTTGAAATATGAACAAATACTGTTCCTTACGCATAATGCGTACTAACGGACCAACAACATTTTTGAAATACAACCCCAAACTATTATTGACCTACCACTGTGATTCACAGTTTGCCTTACATGATGCGCTTGGGCTTAATTTGGGTATTTGATCCAATACCACGCCCGGCCATCTGATTGAAAGCGATTAATTTAGTCTTGTCAGACCAAATAACTTTCAATTAAATCTCAAAAATGTGTTTTTATTGCATTCTGAAAGGCCTAACATATCCCAATAGACAATGGTCCGGTTTTCGTGCGATGCAGCGAAATGCTACCACTCTCGCACATGTATTTTGATCAAAATTGTTTTTTTCTTCTTTTATACTGCCTTTCCGCTCAATTTGGCAATTCTTCGCCTCTCTGTCTACTGATTTGCATTCAATTTTGATACCTTAAGCGCTTCTGTAATAGTGGCTGCATCGCTACTTGCTGCTAAGTTCACAAGATATCGGACCGTAATAATTTTTGACAGGATTCCCTTGTACTTAGTAACACTTCAGGCTATATTTTTTCTCAGTCTTAAAATTTTCATGTGGCAAACTCCACAATTTTTTGGCACTTTTCCTGCGGTCCCGCCTTGCCGCAGTAAATCTATTATATACATTTATGTTTCCAGATTAACCATATTATTTACTAGTGATCATTTCTTGAATAAATTACAATACAGAAAAAAGTCATCTGACTTCCAACTAAGTAAAAGATAAATGTAAAATGTAAAACTGAGAGTGAGTGCAAAACTGTAACATTTGCCTTAATTTACATTTTTGTCTGCAAGTTTTTTTATTGTTGTTGGATTGCCTTCAAATCGTTATTAGAGAGGGAGTAGGGGTGTACCAACTAGAATATACAACAAAGGTATAAAAGTCGTTGAAACTTGGAAAGATAGCGGCGGCTGAATTAAAAAGTGCTACACCATGTTACAGTTTTGCTCGTAACTGTATCTAATTTGCTAAACTCTACTCCCCCGTTCAATTTTGCGAAAATGTCTTTGATTCGGGGCAAATGGGGGTTCACTGAAACTTTAAAATCACCGCAGATTCGCACTTGACAATTTTTCTTTAAATGTAGCTGTGGCTTAAAAATGTGCCAAAGATTATGGTCACAATCAAAATGAGGCCCTAATCCAAGTAAAGTGGAAGACATTTTTTGCTTATTGATCCGCTAACCTCGTCGCCAGTGTAATAAACGATGCTTTATTCAAGTGTATGTAGTGGAATGTGAAGAACGACTCAGGAAAAACAATGATAAGCCAAAACTGATGCTATTCAGCAATATTACAAGGTGGTGATACTTAACATACTTCTTAGTACTTGCTATTAAGAAACTTGAAAAGGTGTTTATACTTCACATACTATTTAGTGCTTGATACTACTATACAATATCTATTGCAAAATTTTATACAGACAAGACTACAAATAAATAATATAAAAAACTTTTTAATATACAACGCTTTTATAAATGGACTAAATAGTATAAAATAATAATTCTCAGTCCCATAGAATCTGTTTTCACAACTTTTGATTTTGAAATTTTAGCAAAAGTTATTATAAACAATTTATGAGATTGAAAATGAAAAGCGTGGGGCGCAATACAAAGCATTAGATTAAATTGACAATATACAGCCGTGATAGCAGCATATGGTAGGACAGCTGTATAGCTTGGGTGTTATCGAATGAAATGCAATAATCAGCCCTATTCTGCATTTCGATTACGTTCCCGCATTCCGCTTCGCAAGAATCGAACTTAGGCATTTTGCGTTACGATCGAATCGAAAGAGGAAGAGAGAAAACATCTTTCGATGTCAGCTGTTCGCCTGGGAATGTGTGATATCGAAACAAAACAAAGAAATATTGGCCACCTAACTATAGCAGCTTATGAAGTTGGAGTTTGTAAATATTTTAAAATAACTAAACATATCTAGCATCACTGTAATTTAAAAATAAAATTTCGTTTGCTCTTAATTTAAGTGGAAACATAATTATAAGAATGAAATCCATAGCTGCGACGTTATTGCTTGAAGAGGAGCACGAGTCCCAGATTGCTGATGCGGGACATGTTTGATCCCTCTCAGATGAATGAAGAGTAATAAGAAATTCATCTTGAACTCTATTACTCATCGCTCAAATGCAGTGAAATAATAAACGTTGTTTGAGCACTCCACAACATTTGCATTTATTACAGAGTGGAAGATTTGAACGCAAATGAATTCCATTTTGAAAGCCGTCAGGAGGAGGGGAAGAACAAAGTTTATCCTTCCATAGAAAACGAATTCGAGACAACATACACACCTCTTTTTAAAAAGTTAGTAAAAACGAGTGCAATTATAAAAACCTCTTTTTTATGTAACTTCACATTTTATGTATGTATGTATGTATGTATGTACGTAGATATGTACATCTATAAATTTTATACAAAAAGAATAAATTGTATTCAGTGCATTTCAGTCTTATTTATAGATAATGAAAACAAACACGCCTGGACATCCTCTTTGAAAACCTCGCGCAATATCCCTTTTGGTTGCCATTATTTGAGCCAATTGCTCGTACTACCGCTCGCGAAAACACAGAAATTGAGAAAATTCATTTATGATGGCTTTTAAAATCATGCATAGTATATTTTACTTAATTTTTTCAATAAAATTTTATTATTTAAACCCATGAAAATAACTATCGAAACGTTCTCCGTCAGCAAATTTGCAACTTAGAAAAACGGAACTACGATCGAAATGTAGAATAGGTATAATCGTAAATTTCGAAGATTGATCGAAAGGAAACAACGCAAAATACCAAAGTTGCCAAACGGAGAAATTTTTTTGGCACTGCAGGTGTTTTTATATAGGTTAAAATATTTCCAATAAATTATATAATGGAAGAAATACTATCTGATTTCTTACGAATATAAACTAATATGATTTCACAGCATTTTTTTAATACTTCAAAATATCTATTAACATAAATGCATTTTCCAATACAATTATCATACATTTTATTTTCGATAAAGTTTCTTGTTTTACTTTGAGGCATTCTTGTTTATTGTCATTGCAAAAGCTAAGCGATCTGGAAACTGAGGTCTTTTAAATTCGAAATGCACTAGTCATGTGACTAGTGGTTCCGAAAATATGGCTGATAAAAAGTTCCACGCCTATATTATGTGCCACGCTCCCATTTACAATCTCATTTATATAAACCTTACTATAAGCACCTACCATTGATATGTTTGCATTACAAATTTTAATTTTATGTGACTTATGGTTCCGAAGTTATGGCTGATTAAAAATTC
>NW_023458658.1:38682-40540 GCF_013731165.1 Rhagoletis pomonella
AAATAATATAAAAAACTTTTTAATATACAACGCTTTTATAAATGGACTAAATAGTATAAAATAATAATTCTCAGTCCCATAGAATCTGTTTTCACAACTTTTGATTTTGAAATTTTAGCAAAAGTTATTATAAACAATTTATGAGATTGAAAATGAAAAGCGTGGGGCGCATGCAATACAAAGCATTAGATTAAATTGACAATATACAGCCGTGATAGCAGCATATGGTAGGACAGCTGTATAGCTTGGGTGTTATCGAATGAAATGCAATAATCAGCCCTATTCTGCATTCCGCTCCGCAAAAATCGAACTTAGGCATTCTGCGTTACGATCGAATCGAAAGAGGAAGAGAGAAAACATCTTTCGATGTCAGATGTTCGCCTGGGAATGTGTGATATCGAAACAAAACAAAGAAATATTGGCCACCAAACTAAAGCAGCTTATGAAGTTGGAGTTTGTAAATATTTTAAAATAACTAAATATATCTAGCATCACTGTAATTTAAAAATAAAATTTCGTTTGCTCTTAATTTAAGTGGAAACATAATTATAAGAATGAAATCCATAGCTGCGACGTTATTGCTTGAAGAGGAGGACGAGTCCCAGATTGCTGATGCGGGACATGTTTGATCCTTCTCAGATGAATGAAGAGTAATAAGAAATTCATCTTGAACTCTATTACTCATCGCTCAAATCCAGTGAAATAATAAACGTTGTTTGAGCACTCCACAACATTTGCATTTATTACAGAGTGGAAGATTTGAACGCAAATGAATTCCATTTTGAAAGCCGTCAGGAGGAGGGGAAGAACAAAGCTTATCCTTCCATAGAAAACGAATTCGAGACAACATACACACCTCTTTTTAAAAAGTTAGTAAAAACGAGTGCAATAATAAAAACATCTTTTTTATGTAACTTCACATTTTATGTATGTATGTATGTATGTATGTACGTACATATGTACATCTATAAATTTTATACAAAAAGAATAAATTGTACTCAGTGCATGTCAGTCTTATTTATAGATAATGAAAACAAAAACGCCTGGACTTCCTCTTTGAAAACCTCGCGCAATATCCCTTTTGGTGTCCATTATTTGAGCCAATTTTTCGTATTGCCCGTACTACCGCTCGCGAAAACACAGAAATCGAGAAAATTCATTTATGATGGCTTTTAAAATCATGCACAGTATATTTTACTTAATTTTTTTAATAAAATTTTATTATTTAAACCCACGAAAATAACAATCGAAACGTTCTCCGTCAGCAAGTTTGCAACTTAGAAAAACAGAACTACGATCGAAATGTAGAATAGGTATAATCGTAAATTTCGAAGATTGATCGAAAGGAAACGGAACGCAAAATACCAAAGTTGCCAAACGGAGAAATTTTTTTGGCACTGCAGGTGTTTTTATATAGGTTAAAATATCTCCAATAAATTATAATGGAAGAAATACTATCTGATTTCTTACGAATAATAACTAATATGATTTCACAGCATTTTTTTAATACTTCAAAATATCTATTAACATAAATGCATTTTCCAATACAATTATCATACATTTTATTTTCGATAAAGTTTCTTGTTTTACTTTGAGGCATTCTTGTTTATTGTGATTGCAAAAGCTAAGCGATCTGGAAACTGAGGTCTTTTAAATTCGAAATGCATATCAAAAGGAATTAAAGGAGTCATGTGACTAGTGGTTCCGAAAATATGGCTGATAAAAAATTCCACGCCTATATTATGTGCCTCGCTCCCATTTACAAACTCATTTATATAAACCTTACTATAAACACCTACCATTGATATGTTTGCATACCAAATTTCAATTTTATGTGACTTATGGTTCCGAAGTTATG